>NC_064862.1:9080265-9380265 GCF_024139225.1 Suncus etruscus | reverse complement strand
GGCAAAACCTTATTTTGATTTGATTATAAATATCGATATTTTCTTGTTGCATAAAAATTAATTCTAAGCCAGGACCACAATGGACAAGTTACCATATATTATTATATTTTTACTTTTTTACTGAAGTATAGTAAACACTAAAATACAATTTATTTCATTTTTAAATTTCCAATAGCACTGCTCTTAAATCTCCTAATCACTGAGACAACAATTCATTTTTTTCATATGGAAATCTATGCATAAATAGGTGATTGCTTTGCTCAAGGTCTAGATTTTATGTGATAAAACGTGAATAAAAATTAGACAAGTAGGATTTGAACTTTATCTTTTTAGTTTCATTTCTTACTCTACAGATTTATTTTTCTTTCTCACTATATATAAAATAATGCAATTAATTAATATTTAATCAAATTAATTGTATATAGGCATAAAATTATATGATTTAATTTAATTATAATTAAATGTTAACTAATATAATAAATAGAAACATAAATAACTATAATATAAAATCTTTATATTTTTCTAGTTTATAAAATAGAAAAATAAATCTATATAAAGCATCCCTTTTTTTCTAATATATACTTCTATTTTTTATATATATTTTATTTAAACACCTTGATTTCAATAGAGATTGAAATACACAAATTTTGTAGTGCAAAGGGACCTTATGCCCTGAACATTGACATAATGACCTGGCACAGGCCTCAGAAGAAAAGGATGTAGTCTATCCTGGAGTTGTCCCGTGTACATTAGAGAAGAATGTGTATCCAGGTTTTTGGGGGTGCAGTGTTCTATACATATCCACTAGGCCTCTTTCTTCCATTTCTCTTTTCAGGTCTAGTATATTCTTGTTGGGTTTCAGTCTGGTTCACCTATCAAGTGTTGGCAATGCTGTGTTGAGGTCTCCCAAAAATTATTGTGTTGTTATTTATATTATTTTTCAGATTTTTTAACAGTTGTATTAAATATTTTGCTGGCCCCTTACTTGGTGCATATATATTTAGGAGAGTGATTTCTTCCTGCTATATGTATCCCTTGATTAATACAAAATGTCCATCTTTGTCCATTATAACTTTTCTGAGTATAAAGATTGCATCATATGATATTAGTATGGCCACTCCAGCTTTTTTATGAGTGTTATTTGCTTGGATGATTTTCCTCCAGCCTTTTATTTTGAGTTTATGTTTGTTCTGAATATTCAGGAGCATTTCTTGTAGGCAGCAGAAGGTTGGATTGAGTTTTTTGATCCGTTTATCCAATCTCTGTCTCTTAACTGGTGCATTTAGTCCATTGACATTGAGAGAAAGAATTGTCCTGGGAGTTAGTGCCATCTTTCTATCGAAGTTTGGTGTGTCTGTTGGTCAGTCTTGTCTTAAAGTAGGCCGTTCAGTTTTTCTTTTAAGAATCGTTTTGAATCTGTAAAGTTTCTGAGCTGTTGTTTGTGAAACCATGTATTGTTCCTTCAATCCTGAAAGTGAGTTTTGCTGGGTGCAGTATTCTAGGTGAAGCATTTATTTCATTTATTTTTGTCTCTATGTCTTCAGGCCTTGAGTGTTTCTGGTGACAGGTCTGCGGTAAATCTCAAGAATGTTCTCTTGAATGTAATTTCTCTTTTTGATCTTGCAGCTTTCAGAATTCTGTCTCTATCTGTGGGATACGTCATTGTAACTAGGATGTGTCTTGGGTTGTTTTTTCTGGGGTCTCTTTTAGTTGGTACTCTTTGGGCATGAAGGATTTAATTGCATGTATTCTTTAGCTCTGGTAGTTTCTCTTTAATGATGTTCTTGACCATTGATTCTTCCTGGAGATTTTTCCTGGGTCTCTGGGACTTCAGTGATTCTTAACTTCTTTCTGTTGAGCTTATCGTATACTTATATTTTCATCTGTTTACATTCTTTGAGTAATTTTTCCATTGTTTGATCATTTGTTTTAAGGCTTTTTTCCAATCTCATCTGCTATATGGAGTTGTTATTCATCTCATCTTCTAGTGTACCAATTCTGTCCTCAGCTGCTGTTAACCTGTGGGAAAGCTCATCCATTTTTTTCTTCAATTCATCTACTGAGTTTTTCAGACCTGTTATTTGACCTGAAATTTTAGTTTGGAGTTTTCTTATTTCTATCTTCATAATCTCTTAATTCTTATTAGTGTTCTCTTCTATACTTTCTTTGAGTTCTGTGAAAGTCTTCCATATTGTGACTCTAAACACCTTATCTGAGAGATTGACTAGTTGCTTGGCCATTTTCCGGTCATAAGAGTTGTCATCTTCATTCTCTATATCTGGCACTGTCCTGCGTTGTTGCCCCATTGATCACACTTGTATTGTGGGTTTTTCTATGTGTTGTGGTTTTATTCATTGGTTAAATGATGTGCGCGACCGCCTCCCTTTCTGGGGGGAAAAAAACTCACCTCCAGGGAAGGCAAGCCATCCGCAAGTGAAGCCACACACACAGGAAATCAGACCCGTAGATGCGGCACAGAAGAGAGACAGTCCAGAGAGATGTGCCAGGCTTCATCATTCCATCAGAGTTTAACCAGCTCCTCCCTTTCTGGGTGGAGAAACTCACCTCCAGGGAAGGCTAGCCGTCTGCAGATGAAGCCACATACACAGGAAATCAGGCTTGCAGATGCCGCACAGAAGACAGACAGTCCAGATAGGTGTGCCAGGCTTCAGCATTCCATCAGAGTTATAATATATACTTTCACTGCAAATTTTGTTGAGCAAAAAACATATTAGTCCCAAAAGAAAAAAACTGGTATAAGCTAATTATTTATCTAAAACGTTATTAAAACGCATAAACATAAATCAATGTTACATTTTTTATTTTTCACCTTTATATACTAAAAATTTAAATTAACATAACCCAAATATCTTAAATTATTGTGACCAAAGGGAATATATTCTTTTTTTTTTTTTTTTTTTTGGTTTTTGGGCCACACCCGGAGGTGCTCAGGGGTTACTCCTGGCTGTCTGCTCAGAAATAGCTCCTGGCAGGCACAGGGGACCATATGGGACACTGGGATTCGAACCAACCACTTTTGGTCCTGGATCAGCTGCTTGCAAGGCAAACGCAGCTGTGCTATCTCTCTGGGCGGGAATATATTCTTAAGTAAAATAGCCTTTCACAATTTCCTTAGTAAAATATTTTATTACCTTTGTATATAGAAAGTAAACAATGGCAATTAAGCATATTACATTTGACTTGCTTTTTCTAAGGTAAAACCTAAAATATATAGGGCTTGTGTCATGTAGAGCACAGTTCATTGAATGAAAGTTCATTTCATATAGAACCATTACAATATTTGTCCTTACTTAACAGGTATTTATTTATTTATTTTGGGGTGTCATACCCAGCAGCCCTCCAGAAATCATCCTGGCAGGCTCGGGGACCATATGGGATGCTGGGATTTGAACCAATGACCTGCATGAAAGGCAAACATCTTACTTCCATGCTATCTCTCCGGCCTCAGGTATTTATGTTAAGTACAGTTTATTTATCAAATATAGTAAACCTATAAAGACAAGTACAGTAGGTGATAATATTCCTATAAATGTTTATTGCATAGCTCATTTATCAAAGTACCTTTAAAAATTTAAGTTTTGTCTTTGTTGTGTTTAATTTCTTTATGAAATTACAGACACTTCAACAAATAGACACCTTCTGAGGCTAGAAAGATTACATCTTGAAGAGTATTTGCCATATGTGAGGATAATCCCTATGTTATCCATCTGGCAAAACACTCAGTAGTCATTTCTGAGCACCCAACCAAGCGTAAGCCATGAACATTGCTAGGTGTGGCTCCAAAATAAAGAAAAATGAGGATAAATTTATAAAAATGAAGAAAGATACTTCTATCTCATTTTACTGGCATATATTTTTAGTAATAGTATTTATTGTTTTTTCTTGAGAAAACACTCAACTGGTCTTTAACCGCCTACCTCTTAATATTCATAAAACTATATTTCACATTTTTTGGGGAGAAACACATTAGTTCTCTGACTCAAAAATTACTCTGAGCAGGCTTGGAGGACCAAATGATTTGAGGAGGTTAGAACACACTTTGGCCAAGTGCAAGGCAAATATCTACCTGTAATTTATTTAGAATTTTCTATGTGTTTACTACTGCTCAATTATATGTACCATACTTAATATTGTCTTGGATATATAATGACTCTGGAAAATTGTATAAATGACTAACTTTTTGGATGTAATTGGTTTGACATTAAAGAGAGTAAGGAATAATGAGAACTTTAATGTAATCAAAATTTTAAGAAGAAAGAGAGAAAATATTAGTTATGACACAATCATGGAGTCATAAAGCAATGTATATTGAAGATAATGATGTCAGCATAACACAAGGAATGCAGACACCTCTTGAAAGGTGCAAATGACAAGAATTAGTCTTCAGAAGAATCCAGTCCTAAAAAAACTTGGACTCAGTTCAGATAAATTTTTAAATTTCAGAACTTCAAGAAAATAAACTTGGTTATTTATAAATAAACTATAATAAAGTTGGTTAAGCCACTGTATGGTATTTGGTATTTCTGTTTGAGAAAAATCTACAATTTTTCCATAATCGGCTAATAATTTTTGATTGAATCAATCTCTGAATTATTTCTTTAGAAAAAGTTTAGTGAAATATTAAACAATAAGAAGCATGTCCATTCATCTATTTCTTTCCCTCACAGAGGTATTATTTGTGTAATCATATGTCTACTTACTTTCATTCTTTCATTTAAAGTTGTCCTTTAAGCTTCTGTTAATCTAACATAAAAAATCTCCTGATGAAAAAATTCAAGTATTATTTAATTTCTATCTGTTATCCTTGAGTGCAAAGGTTCACATTCAGTGGAGTTCAGGGATCTTTGAGTCACCTCAGATAGTGCTCAGTAGGCAGTTTGGGCCAAGTGATAAAATACAGCTCAGGTCATACTGCTTTCAAGTCATCAAGGATGATCAAACAGTGCAAAATATCTCTTTAGACTCACACTCAGGGAGTTTTGTAGTTACCGGAATCCAATTCAGGGCCTCACACATGCTAGACATGTGTTATACAAAATGAGTTCTTCACCCAATACTCCATATTTAATTTTTTTTACTATTTAGGGTAAAACGTGGGAGCCAAAGTGATCTTTTGTTTTTGATAATATTTTTAAGCACAATGATTACAAACATGACTGTAGTTGGGTTTCAGTCCTAAAAAGAATACAGCCCCCCTTCACCAGAACAACATTCCCATCACCAAGTCCCATCTACCTCCTCCCCACCTTCTGCCTGTCTTCCAAAGAGGCATTTTACTTCTCTCATTACTACCATTGTCATGATAGTTGTTAGTGTAGTTATTTCTCTAACCACACTCACTGCTCTTTGTGGTAAGCTTCATACCATGGGGCAGTCCTTCAGCCCTCATCTCTATTTTCTCTGGGTATTATTACAATAATGTCTTTTATTTTTATATTTAATAGATGAGTGAGATTATTCTCTGACTTATTTTATTTAGAATAATAGTTTTCATGTCCATTCATGTGTAGGAAAATTTCATGACACCATCTATCCTGATGGCTGCATAGTATTTCATTGTGTAGATGGACCACCATTTCATTAGCTATTCATCTGTTAAAGGTCATCTTGGTTTTTTCCAGATTCTGGCAATTATAAATAGTGCTACAATGAATATAGGTGTGCAAAAGGAATTTTTGTGTTGTGATTTTATGTTCCCTGGGTATAACTCTAGGAGTAGTAGAGAAGGATAGTATGGGGGTTCAATTTCTAGTTTTATAAGGAATGTACATATTGTTTTCCAAAAAGGCTGGACTAGATGACATTTCCACCAGCAGTGTTCCTTTCTTCCAACATCCCTGCCAGCACTGATTGTTCTTGTTCTTTGTGATGTGTGCCAATATCTGTGGTATGAGATGGTATTTCTATGTTGTTTTGATTTGCATCTCCCTGATGATTAGTGATTTGGAGCATTTTTCATGTGCCTTTTAGCCATTTGTATTTCTTCTTTGACGAAGTGTAAAGGCATCCAGATATGAAAGGAAAGCTCTCTCTTAATTAAAATGATTATTCATCATGTTTTAACTAGTGCTCATAAGTCATTTTCATTCATTATGATGTTAATTTTTTTTTGGATTATAAAACCCACACATATAATTTCCTAATCTACTACTAGAAAGAAAATCATTTTTACTCTTTATCTTCAGTGTAAAAAATAGGATCAAAGCTCGATTTACCTGCGGGATGCAGGAGGCAAAGTCAGAGTGATCCTTGAGTGCAAAGTCAGTAGTAAGCCTTGAACATTGGGGGGTGTGACCCAAACAACTAAAACAAAACAAAACAAAAAAAAAGATTTCTTTAGAGCAGGGCCACAAAATGTTGTACAGAGGGCCATTTGCGGCCCATGGGCATTGAGCTTGAGACCTCTGGGTGACTTTTTGTTTAGAGTATGATGATGATGATGATGATGATGATGATGATGATGATGATGATGATGATGATGATGATGATTATGGAGTTAGGATCTTCTATTTTGTCTATTTCTTAGCAAGTAGTAGGTGACTATGGTTATGGATAGGGAGGGGTTGGGTCCATTCAGTCATTTTATCTTCTGGATGTATTTTCCATTCATTTTATTTTTCTAATGTTTCTTAAACTCTGATGGTTTTTTGGAAAAAAAAGAAAAGAAAGCAGGAATAATATGGTGGTATAAAGTGTCATTTGCTGTTTTTTCTTTGAAATATCTTTCTTTAGCATAGTTAGTGCTGCTACAAAACATTTCTGCAAACACAGTACAAGAGAATTATTATGTTTTGTATAACCCAATTTATCAGTGTCAGGTAGTCTTGCTGCTCTGGTGTCATGGTTTCATTACCTTACTTTTTAACTTTGACTTGTGGAAATCTCTTGTTCTTTTGTTACTCTCATAGAATGTTTCATTATTTTTGAAGGTTTATAAATCACTTTTATTTGAATATATTATATCCAATCTGTCAGGTGTTTATTGCATAAACTTAATCATTTAATCTTATCAAGCACCTTTTCGTAGTTCATCACTTACTATATCAATAGATTCAAATATAATATGCATTTAGTACTGACTTTTACATGCGATATTAGGTGAATTATCTGCTTTAATTGTCTCAGCAAGATGAACTTTGCTATTATAATAGATAAAGGAACTGTGAACAAGAGGGAAGAAAATCATCTAGTAATTACATGATCCACAGTAGCTACTGGAGATCACTAACTGTCTGTATCCTTTACAGCATTGTTCCACACTCATATCACTGGATTCTTTAAAGTCCTTAATAAGATCTTTAATGACAGTGCTATAAAAATAGTCCTTAAATTCATGAGAAAATTAAGTAAATTAAGGATTTTACTTTCACAACTTCCTTGACTGTTCATTCCATTTAATCATAAAAGTTTAAAGCATTTCCACTAAGGTCAGGCCCTAGGCAATCAGCTGTCTTTTGGGGGAGCAGATTCTCAAACTCTTTATTCATATGATCTATAAACAAAGACTAGGTTAGCCTGTGATTAGAAATGCCAGTTTCATTGTCTCTGTTCCTCCTCACTGTTTCTGTTCCTTTTCTTTACTTAACTAAACATGACAGTGTTTACCCATAACAAACTCCAAACTTAGTTACTGAAGTCACCTAAGTCACTATTTATTGAATTGTACTATTGGCTTGATAATTTCACTTGGTTTTTAGTACTTTAATATTTAACTACATTTAGATCATAATTCTAAACTATTACTCTCTTTTCTAATGTTGATAGTCTAATATATTCTGTTTCTCTGAGTTTCATCAGAGGTAGTCTTTTTAACTTTATATTAAGATATCTTTATCTTTAAGATTATTTTTTTTTCATTTTGGAGGCCTGGAGGTCTAAACTGAAGCTATTTAAAGAGAGTCGCGAAATTGGGTTTAGGATAATATGTATAAATGTGCTCCTAACATTTTTTAGCATCTAAAGTTCACTGTCAGAGTAGTTAGCATGTTCTATTAACAGAAAAATGTTGGTGTTAGCAGGTACTTTTATAACACAATACATTGCTTTCTCTTAGATTCTGTTGATGTCAACTTATAATTGGTTTCTTTTGCTAAATTATATTTTAATTTTCATCAAGCTACCATTATTAATTGTGTCTTTTATACATTTTTAAGTGACTTCTTGTTCAGAGAGAAATACAGAAACTGAAAATGTGTAAGAGAGAGATAAAAAAGTCAACAATGTGACCTCAAGATATTTGTAACTTTTTTCTGTTTGCAAAGGATCTCAGGTCATAAGCTCTCTAACCTTTTAAACCCTTCCCCAATCTACATACATGTACATGTCACCCCTGAGCTTTATAGTTTTTTAATATATATTTTCTAATTTCCAGTAAATTCTATACAGATTGTATTCCTGTTTTTCCTTTGCAGTGCTTTTTTTTTATGAAAATTTCCCTATAAAATGCAGAATTACTGTGATTAGATAACTGAGATAAAATGTAAATATATTGGGCTTCTTGATATAATAATCTTATGAAAAATATATTTCCAAACTATGATTATTAATAAATTATGTAAAAGACTGGACAAAGAAATACAAAGTAGAATAAAAAATAGAAAAATAAAAAATAAATCAAATATAATAAAAAAATAAATTTAGCACAATGTTAGGGCATTGCATGCCATCAACACAGGATGGACCAGTTGAATTCCAGGCATCCTATATGGTACCCTGAGCCTGCAAGGAGCAATTTCTGAGCACAAAGTCAGGAGTAACTCCTGAACACTGCTGGTGTGACCGAAACCATCCCCCCAAAAATTAGAGGTGGTTTTCCACTGTAAGAAAATTGACCTCCTAAAAACCAGTTCGATATATCGATTTGAAATTTCTTCTTTCTATTGAATGTATAAAATTTACTTAGTTCTGAAATCTTAAAAGCAAACGTTTCTTAAAATCTAATTTTGACTAGCTTAAGCTCAACTGAAACTTTAAATTCACATATAGAAGACCATATTATGGTCATTATGTAAGTATTCAAAAGTATTACAAATATATTTGAATATATGTCATGGAAAAATAGATACCTGATCAGTAGAGATTTAATAAATAACAGACATAAATAGTTACTATAAAAATAACACTGATTATCCTGTGTAATCAAACCCTTCACCTGCTGAGATATGCTATGCACTTATGCAGATCAGCTGTAGGCCTTTCATCCATGAAATTATAGAATGTATAATGTGATAGGCCATGATATAGTCAGTGTAATTGCTTATTTATAAAAAGAGCTATCAACAGCCCACTTTAAATAAATTCAAAAATCACTGTTGGGCATTTAGAAATGAATATTTTATATGACATTTTAAAAGATTATGAACATTTCTTTGAACAGTAAAATTAATAGCTGTTTGGATGTTTAAACTCATCCAGTTTAGATTTGAGATAATAGCATAAACTGTAATTACTGCATTTGTATTTTAATTAGAGATAACATCTACCTGTATACTAATGCAAAATTTACCTCAAATGTGAATAAAATAAAAAGATATTAATAACTTAAAATCACTGATGGGTCTTTTGAATTAAGTATATTTTAATATGGTATTGTCTATATTATGCTTACACATCCATTTGTCAATCATTTATATACCTACCTACAATTAACATTTTAGTAGCTTAACACTTAAGTAAGTTTACATTTCCCACAAAAAAATAAAGCCTGACTGTACAATTAAAAATTTAAGATAAATAGATTTTATAATATTCTGAGATAAATAGTCCAAGATTTCTATAATAAAGCCAAAATAGGGAATCAACTAATATATTACAGAATCATTTAGTATAGCTTTGTAATATGTGAAAGGTCACAAAATGTGTGCTTTACAATATTAATGAATTAGAATTGTATTAGATTACCAGAAATTTATTTGCATACTTCTATTTGCTCTCTGAAAAAATAGTTCTATTTTGCAACAAATTAAACATGTTGGTATTCTAAATAGTTGAAATAATATCAAAAATATTTTATATTACTTTAACTTTTTGCCGGTTTTAGTAACACATTTAATTTATACTAATTTTTAATTACTGTTAGCAGTAAGTCACGTGCTGTCAAATGTATTGAAAACAGAAAATAGTTGTCTGAACATCCTTAATAGTCATAAAAGTTTCTAAAGAAACTTTGAGATTCCCTTAAAAAGAGATAGTTTTTTAGCTCAGAAAAAAATTGTCAGTGTAGACTAGAAATTCTCTTGAAATGATGCAACTAATACCAGGAAATGTCAGATTAAAGCTAGTACTGGTTGATGCAAATAGTAATGATTGACATGCTTATATATTCTGAATATCATGGTTTTTATATAAATTTTCTGGGAAAACTAGAATAAGGAATTTCCATTGAAACACAAGCCTTATTTCATAAAAAATAATATTCTAGAAAGAATTGTTGAGTAAACCTCTGCTACAATAGCTAAAATAATTCATCTAAGAATTCCATAAATATGACAATCCATGAAAAGTTAACCTAAGTATGTATATATATAGAACTATTTAAAATATCTGTAATGCATTACATTTTAAGCAGTAGTTTATGCTTTTTTAAATGTTGATCAACAATAGAAGTTCTATATTTGGTTTAGGTTCTTTGAGTACTTCAGGAAATAAGAAATCTAGAGAAACAAGTGAACATATACTTGAATATTAGTGTTTTACAAAACTCCACTTTCCCTAATTAACATAAATGATAGAGATAATTAAATGAATCCAGACCTATATATACACATATATATATCCAGACCTCTATATAAATGTAGAGATTAAAAGACTCCCCAAATTTAATCATAAGATATTTTACTAGTGTGTTTTTCTGATTTTCTTTTGTTCCAACAATAAAATTTACCTAAGTAAAAAATATAGATATGGTGAATTAAATTTAAAATTTTAAATAGAACAAAGTTTTATTGAGTCTATTAGTTTTATTGTATTAACACAAACTGTCAAAAAAATATCACTTTTAACCCATTTCTTCAATTGTATATAATTAATTATATGATATTCCATAACAATATATAATCTGTTCTCAAATATCAGAGATTATTGGTATGTAAATTAAAAAGTAGAGATTTTTTTCAAATTGTTCATTTCTTCTCCCCATTTTTTGATGGGATTAGATGTTTTTTTTCCTTATAAATTTCTGTCAGTGCCTTGTATATTTTGGGTATTAGCCCTTCATCACTATTGGGTGAATAGTTTCTCCCACTCAGTGGGTGGCTCTTGTATCCTGGGCACTATTTCCTTTGAGGTACAGAAGTTTCTCAGATTAATATATTTCCATTGGTTGATCTCTGCTTTCGCTTTTTTGGAGAGAGAGTTTTCTCCTTAAAGATGCCTTTAGTCTCAATGTCATGAAGTGCTTTACCTACAGACAATTTGACAAAAAAGAAATACAAATGGCCAAAAGGCACATGGAAAAATGCTCCACTTCACTAATCATCAGGAAGATGCAAATCAAAACAACTATGAGGTACCACCTCACACCACAGAGACTGGCACACATTGCAAAAAATGAGAACAATCAGTACTGGCGGGATGTGGAGAGAAAGGAACTCTTACTCACTGCTGGTGGGAATGCCGTCTAGTCCAACCTTTATGGAAAGCAATATAGAGATTCCTCCAAAAACTGGAAATTAAACTCCCATACAATTCAGCTATACCACTCCTAGGAATATACCCTACGAACACAAAAATATAATACAAAAACCCCTTCCTCACACATATATTCATTGCAGCACTATTTACCATAGCAAGACTCTGGAAACAACCAAGATGCCCTTCAACAGATGCATGGCTAAAGAAACTGTGGTACATATACACAATGAAATATTATGCAGCCATCAGGAGAGATGAAGTCATAAAATTTTTCTATACATGGATGTATGTGGAATCTATTATGTTGAGTAAAATAAGTCAGAGAGAGAGAAACATGCAGAACGTTCTCACACCTATGGGTTTTAAGAAAAATGAAAGACATTCTTGCAATAATTTTCAGAGACAAAAGATAGGACGGCTGGAAGTTACAGCTCACTTTATGAAGCTCACCACAAAGAGTGATGAGTTTAGTTAGAGAAATAACTACATTGAGAACTATCCTAACAATGAAAATATATGAGGGAAATAGAAAGCCTGTCTAGAGTACAGCTGTGGGGAGGAGGGATATGTGGGACATTGATGATGGGAATGTTGCACTGGTGATGGGGGGTGTTCTTTATATGACTGAAACCCAACCACAATCATGTATTTAATCAAGGTGTTAATAAAATATTATTAAAAAAAGAGTAGAGATCTTTAAAACTTGAACCATGATGGATTTATATTTATAACATCTAAGACATTAATCGCTCTTATTTAAAATCATTATATATTAATTACATAACTGAAAAATTATATAGAAAATAATATTACACAAGCCCTGTCAATCAAGTATTGGAAAAGGTATTTTATTTTTTTAAATAATTTTTTTATTTTGACCAATGTGTATTACAAATCTTTCACAGAATTATTTATGATATATAGTGACAATGAATGAGGAGCATTCCCACCACCAGTGTTGTCCTCCCTCCACCTCTATTCCCAGCATGTATTTCATATCTCTCTCTTAACCCCCCAGAATTCTAGTATAACTGGTTTCCCTTTACAGCTTGTTGTAGATTGGGTATCTATTCTGTTGTCATTGGAGATAAAAAGGATAAGAAAGAAGGAAGAAAACTTTGGTAGCAACTACAAAAAATAACAGGAAGAAGAGGGAAAAAAAAGAAAGAAAGGGGAAAGAAAAAATTGCACTCGGCAAAGAAAAAAATTTCCAAGTAATAACCACAACAGTGAATAAGAAAGAAAAAGGTGGAAGAAAAAAAGAGAAGGAAAATAAAGTAAAAAAACTAACAAATGAAAACAAAACAAGGAAAAGAAAGGATGCTAGAGTAGCAGGGTTTGGTGTTCCCTCGCTGTTGTGTATGTTAACATTTTATGGGATTATTATGTTACTGACTCTACCCTGATCGGTAATTGTGCCCTACCCTAGGATGTGACCTGGCATTCTGCCCCCACCCTAGGGTGGTACCTGATTCTGCTTCCACCATTGGGTGATATCTGATCCCACCATTGGGTGATACCTGATTCTGGGGGATAAAAACAAGGGTCTGTGGAAGGCGAGGGGCCTTTTGGCTGGAACTGATGCTGAGGCATTGGACTTCAGTCTTGTCCACCGAATAAAGCTAATATTTCCACAAGCCTGACTGTCTGCGAGCTGTTTACCCGCCGCTTCTTCCACGTAACTTTACCGAAGCAGAGCCGAGCTGAGCTGAGCCAGGCCGCATGTGTCGCCACTCTGGCCCAGCCAGGCCGCAAGTGTCGCCATTCTGGCCTATCCATGGCTTTTTGCCACTTATCTGCTGCTAGCAGCCGCCTTGTTTTTATCCCCCAGATAAATAAGTTTGAACTTTATAAATTTTACCTAAAATTAATGACTCAATAAGTTGTGGTTAGTATATGAATAAAGGGAAAGATAATTGCACTTTTGCATGGTAAGTAAATTGGTGCAATCATTCAGAAATTGTGAGGTAGTTTCTAATAAATTAATTCTATAACAACTATGGCTATATCAAAATAAAAAATGGCCATTACATCAGATAAGTATACTCCTATGTTCATTATAGTATCATTAACATAGTAAACATAAAAATCCTTTATTCATTACTCCATAAATGAAGAAAATATTTCTATGCACATATTTGAATATACACATATTGTATATTAGTTTTAAAACAGAATAAAAATCTGTCATAAATTACAGAAATATAATTATACCTGGAAAGAGAATAATGCTAAGTGAAATAAGAAAAAATAAAAGAGTATATTATTTTTATATGTGAACAATAAAAATGTAAAACACATATAAATCTGCAGTGAAAACAGTTGTCAGAAACAGTAAAGTTGGAAAATTGTGATAGGGTCAGACAAAGCTATGTGATTTTTTAGTATGATTTAATATGATGACTAAATTTGCAGTATAATGACTGTAATTGTAGATTATATTAATTTATTAAAATAAATCAAGAATTGGAATTAACATTTTATTACCAACATAAGCTTAATACATAACTAACAGATATTTCAATTATTATAAGAATGGCAGAAATACTTTAATAATGTACTTATGTATTAAATAATCACATTTAAAATCTTGATTATTCAATTTTTATTTAGTTATAATTAAAAAATAAAATTTACAAATTTTTTTACTGATTAAAGGAAATTTTCAGTGAAAAAATTGAAAACCACAGGTGCTAGAATAATAATAAAGAAGATAGGGCTCTTGCCTTGTCCATGGTTGACCCATCTATAATTCCTGGCATCCCAAATGATCCCTGACCACCACTAGGAGCAATTTCTGAGTGGAGAGCTCTGCGTAACCCCTGAGCATCAGCTGGTGTACTCTCAAAACATACACATAAAATCAAAAAAATGTCCATGTACAAGCTTCAAGATATCAACAAGATTAAAAATATTATATATAGGGACCGGAGTCTGGTGTAAGTGGTATGACTTCATAAGGAAAATACAACCACATCAAAAAATGGAGAGAAGAAATAAAACTTTTTAAAGAATTAATCTTTTAATCATTTACCTTGCACGAGTTTACCTAGGACAGACCATGGTTTGCCTTGCACGAGTTTACCTAGGACAGACCATGGTTCGATCCCCTAGAGTCCCATATGGTCCCCCAAGCCAGGACTGATTTCTGAGCACATAGCCTGGAGTAACCACTGAACGTCACTGGGTGTGACCCAGATACAAAAAAAAAAAATTATATATAAATATATAATATAAAATATATAATGTATATAATATAAATATATATAAAATTGAAAAAATTTCAATGACTTAAAAATATAGAATCACCATAAGATACACTTACAAATTTATTCATGATGGAGTTTCAGTTCTATAATATTCAGACATTCATTCCTTCACCAATACATTTCTCATGAAAAACTTACCCAAATGTTATTATTTCTCCTTAGCCTGTCTCTATAGTGGAAACGTTTTTTTCTTCTTAGGCACTGTAATTTACAATAGTGTTACTGAAAGGGTATCATTCATATCACTTTACTTTCTCTCAGCACCTAGTTTTTTTCCCAGAGTGATTATTTCTGTCATTGTCATAATGGTCCATTCTCTATCCTAACATCAGCCTTCCTTCTTGACAAATTTCCTACTATGGACCTGGCTTTATAGATCTCATTTCAGTTGTCGGTGGTTTTATTTTTATACTTTTTTTTATTAATATCCTGAAAATGAGTACAATCATTCTGTCTGTTCCTGTCATTCTGACTCATTTTACTCAACATGCTAACTCTTGGTTTTCATTCCTTTATAATAAAATTTTATGACTCTTTCCCTAGTAGCTGTATATATTCAATTGCATAGATGTATCATAGTTTCATTTTCACTCATCTGTTTTTTGATATTTGGTTTGTTTTCAGATTCTGACTATATGTGTAACATACTCTAGATACCTTTTTTGAACATTTTTCTAGACTTTTAGATTGAATTACCAGAAGGAATGCTTCTGGGTTGTATATGAGCTAATTCCAATTCTTTTTTAAAGAAATATCTATATTGTTTTACCAAATGATTGGATTAGTATGGTTCCTACTAATAGTGAATGAGGGTCCTTAATGTCTTGTGTTTTTTTGTTTTGTTTTGTTTTTATCCTTAATATCTTGCATCGGCACTAACATTTTGGCTGTCCTTTGGGATGAGTGCCAGTGTCAGTGTTCTCTGTTCAGTGTCGATCAATGTTCAGTAATGCTGTGAAATGGTGTCTCACTGTTGTTTTGTTGTTTTTATTTGTGTTTTTTAGATCATTAGTAATGGAGAGGATTTCTCTATTTTGATCATTTAGATTAATTCTTTAAAAAGTTTTATTTCTTCTCTCCATTTTTTGATGTGGTTGTATTTTCCTTATGAAGTCATACCACTCATTTATGTATCTTATATTTATTAAATCTTTATTATATGAGTGAAGGTAAATTTATCCCAATCTGTTGACTGCCTTGCATTGTTCTTTCTTTCTTTCTTTCTTTCTTTCTTTCTTTCTTTCTTTCTTTCTTTCTTTCTTTCTTTCTTTCTTTCTTTCTTTCTTTCTTTCTTTCTTTCTTTCTTTCTTTCTTTCTTTCTTTCTTTCTTTCTTTCTTTCTTTCTTTCTTTCTTTCTTTCTTTCTTTCTTTCTTTCTTTCTTTCTTTCTTTCTTTCTTTCTTTCTTTCTTTCTTTCTAGCAGCATAAATTTCCTAATTTATTATAGTCCACTTATTTATGTTTGCTTTATTTGCTTTGTCAATGATGTTTCATCTTTACAATACCTCTAGTTTTAACTTTATTGAGAGTTCTGCCAATGGGTTCCTCTCTATCTTAGAATATTAGGTGTACTTTCTAGGCCAACCTTTATGGGAAGCGATATGAAGACTCCTCCAAAAACTGGAAATTGAGCTCCCATATGATCTGGCTATACCACTCCTAGGGATATACCCTAGAAACACAAAAACACAATGCAAAAATTTCTTTCTCACACTAATATTCACTGCAGCGCTATTTACAATAGTCAGACTCTGGAAACAAACAAGGCGTCCTTCAACAGATGAATGGCTAAAGAAACTGTGGTTTCATATGGTTTCATATACACAATGAAATATTATGCAGCCATCAGAAGAGATGAAATCATGAAATTTTTCTATACATGTATATACATAGATGTACTATGCTGAGTGAAATTAGTCACAGGGAGAGAGATAGATGTGGAATACTCTCATTCATCTATGTGTTTTAAGAAAAATATAAGATATATTTACAATAATTCTCAGAGACAAAAGAGAAGAGCTCACGACATAAAGCTCACCACCAAGTGTGGTGAGTGCAATTAGAGAAATAACTACACTGATAATTATCATAACAATGTGCATGAATAAGGGAAGTAGAAAGCCTGTCCAGAGTACAGACATCTGGGATGGGGAGGAGGGAGATTTGGGACATTGGTGATGGGAATTTTGCACTGGAGAAGCAGGTTTTCTTTACATGACTGAAACCCAACTACAATCATATTTTTAATTCAGGTGTTTAAATAAAGATATTAGTAAAAAAAGAAAGTATATTTAACCTTTCAAAATAAAAAAGAATATCAGGTCTGACACAATGGACTTTAATCCATTTGACTTGACTTTTGTGCATGATATCAGAAAGATATATACGACCATTTTTCCCAGTCCCACCTGTTAAAGAGACTTTCTTTGCCTGCTTCATATTTTTCGTTGTTTTATCAAGGTATAGTTAATCATACAATCTGGATTTTCAATTATTCCATTGATTACAAGGACTTTATTTAGTTCAGCACCATGCTGCTTTAATTACTATCACTTTGTACTTTATTTTGTGGTAGGAAACAGTGATGACTCCATTCTTTTTTCCCAAGAATTTTTTTCCAAGCCAACCTTTGGCTATTTGTATCATGTATTATGAGGGAATTATTGTTATAAATGAATTTCAGGAGTGTTTGATTATTTCTTTGAAAAATGTCAGATGTCTCCTTAGAGGGGATGCAATGTATCTGTATAACACTTTGAGGAATATTGCCATTTGGACAAAATTGATCATCTTAATCTATGAGCAGGGGATATTTTAGATTAGAGGTAAATCTTGGCTCTAACACTCAGTAATTACTTATGGCAGAGGTTGGGGGACAATACATGATCAAACCCAGGTTGGTCACAATCAAAGCCACTACCCTAAATCTTGTATTACCACTCTTGAGCCTATATTTTATTTTCTGAGGTACGGTGTGATTGGGTTAATTTCTTTGATTTCTCTCTCTTTTCTTTCATTATTTGCACATAGGAAATCTACAGAATTATTCCTATTAATTTGTAAACTGCCATTCTATTATGCATATCTATTATTTCTAGCAGCATTTTGTGGAAAGAAAATTTTAAATGAATAATAACATGTTCACAAATGTTGTTTTTATTTAATGTGCTTATTAGCTTTATGCTCCAAATATCACTCAGGTTAAGGATGTGTGATTTTGCAGTAACAAATACAGAATGAAATTTGAAATTTTATTATTTGTTAGTGTTTGTATGTCTAACTATTTTTTATTATCTCTTGCTCTTTCTGAATTTCTGTATATTGCTCACCTATGCACTAATAAAGGGAGATTTATAGAGTCACCAATAAAGTGAGATTTCTCATTTAGTTGTAATAAACTGACATTAATAATCTTTTAAGACAAATTCTATAATTGAAATAATACCTACCATATATTTAATAAACATTACATTAAAAGAAGAATTATAAGGAAAATGCATAATAAAAATATGAAAATCAAAGCTGAATGTATGGAGTAAAAAAGATTAAAGTACATGTGGGGATAAACTGGAGTAATATGATACCCTTATATATTAGTTAATTTTATAAATAATGCCTGAATAAATGAAAAATTTTATATAATATAAATATACCACAGGCTTTTTGGCAAAAAGTAAAAATAATTAATGTCTGTGTGTTGTAAAATTTTTTAAGACAACTTAAGATATGTGTAGAGTAAACATATAGGGATATTTTAAATAACAAGCTAGATTATGACTTTAATAGGCAGAGATTCCTTGAACAATAAGTCATTCTGATGATAAAATTAAAGCAATATCAGTCATTTTAGTGCCCGGAAAATGATAGAATAAATTTAATTAACTTTGAAATAAAAAATAATTTACAAGATATAAAAATATATTTTAATCATATATATTATTCAATATATTTTAAACAATAAATGAACTCTGTATCACAAGTAAACAAAAATTATTAACAAAGACAAATTTTTCTTTTGTTTAAAAAACTCTACCTGTCTAATATAGGTGTTAGAATATAGTTTTTACTTTTAAAGAGAAGTTATAAATCAAATTGAGTTTGTTAGTTACATTATAAAGTATCAGGGAGGAACTTAAATAACTACTTAATTTTTGTATTATTCAAAAATAATATATGAACATAAATATGGAAGTGTAGTTTATTTTAGTAATTAAATTATACCATCCAATTTATATTTTCATTAAATTTTGTATTATTTTTTTAAATCATGTAAGAGATTCATTTTATTCAATTGACAGCTAGTTAAATGGTGCAAAGCAGTTCAATAGCTATAAAAGTTTTATTATTAAAAATGTATGTGGGGGCCGGAACGGTGGCACAAAGAGGTAAAGCATCTGAATTGCCAGCGCCGGCCTAGGAAGGACTGCGGTTCAAGGAAGGACCCCAGTATCCCATATGGTTTCCCAAGCCAGGAGCAATTTGTGAGTGCATAGCCAGGAGTAATCCCTCAGATATCATCGGGTGTGGCCCAGAAAAAATAAAACACACAAAATTTATGTGCTCTTTTATTTTTTAATGTTTAAATTAATTCTTTTTTGTTTGTTTGTTTTTTGATTTTTAGGCCACAGCCGGCAGTGCTCAGAGGTTACCCCTGGCTCTATGCTCAGAAATCACTCCTGGCAGGCTCAGGAGACCACATGAGATGCCAGGATTTGTACCACTGTCCTTCTTCATTCAGGGCAAAAGCCCTACCTCCATGCTTTCTTTCAGCCCTCATTTAAATTAATTGTTAGAGAAAATATTAACATTAGTGAATGTCAAAAATTATAAATATTTTAATACTTGTAGCTAAATTATTTTAAAGGTATAAGTGAATATAACTGCCTATGAACAATATTTAAGTTTGTGCCATGAGATAGGCAATATGTAATACAATATAGAAATAACATGGAGTTAAGGCATTTGCCTTTCATGCAGAAGGTCGGTGGTTCGAATCCCGGCATCCCATTTGGTCCCCTGAGCCTGCCAGGAGCGATTTCTGAGCCTGGAGCCAGGAGTAACCCCTGAGCTCTGCCGGGTGTGACTCCAAAACAAAACAAAACAAAACAAACAAACAAACAAACAAACAAAAGTTCTATTTTCCTTAATTCATGTATTAATTGATTAATTTAATTAATAATTTATTTTTTGATTCATACTGAGTTGTTCTAATTGTTTATTTCTGGATCTGTAACATCTTGGGGACTACTTCTGGAAAAAAATCTATGTGCACTTTAGTAATAGTACCTGACCTTACTATGCAGCAAGTAAGGCTATATGTACTATATGTACTCACCTGTGTCAAATAACTTTTAAACTTAAGAGACTTAAGTTGAAACAAATACTTTATCACCTTATAACTTTATAAAATATGTTGCTTTATTCAAGATTTTAATTAATTTTCACTAAACGTCTACTGTAATCTGAAATTCTGTAATCCTTCAATATAATGGAATAATAGTAAAAGAAACATCATGGTCACCAATCCCTTCTGTTTGTCTCTACACATGTACATATAAATCCAGGTAAGTGCGAGTATCTATATACATAGTTTTTGTTTTCTTTTATTGTTTTTGTAGTAAGGTGAACTACCTCCTAAACATATTAAGACTCATTTTTACCCTTGAAATTAAGGATCATAACAAACACAAAGAAAAATATCTATGGAAGTCAACCAAGCTTAAGAAATAAAAATAAAATAGATTGTTGGGCACCAGAACACTGCTTGGAAAGTGCATCCCTGTAGGCAGCTCAGAGACTGAGGTGACTTGGAAACGCCCTATCAGGGTAGGGACATCGCTTTTTGGCTGCTCGCTACTACTAGCAAATAAACTTCACCATAAAAGTAGAAAAAAAAACAAGCAGCAAATGTGACAAAGGCAAAACAATGTAAGCCAACATCAGATATAGAAGATGAAGATGGTAGCTCCGAAGACCCAAAAAATATCAACCACCTAGTCTCTCAGATAAGGAGCTTAGAGTAGAAAGATGGAGGATGTTCTTAGAACTCAAAGAAATCATTTATCTAGCTGATAAAACCACAAAGAAAAAATCAAAAAACTCCAGACTGAAATAACAGGACTGAAATATTTGGTAGATGAAATAAAAATCTCAATAGAAAGCCTCTCCCACAGAGTAACAGAAGCTTAGGACAGAATCAGTGAGCTGGAAGATGAGATACAGAACTCTATACAGCAAAAGAGATTGGAAAAGAACCTTGAAGCAAATGATCAGACAGTGAAAAAAATACTCAAGTAATGTGAGCAGATGAAAATTAAGTCTTCAATAATCTCAACAGAAACAACATAAGAATCATTCGTGTCCCAGAGACCCTGGAAGAAAATCCCCATTGTAATCTGTGGAAATCAGGGGCTGGAACGATAGCACAGCAGTAGGGCGCTTACAATGCACTCGGCTAACACAGGACAGACCTAGGTTCCATCCCTGGCATCCCGTAGGGCCCCTAAGACAGGAGCAATTTCTGAGCAATAGCCCCTAAGCGTCACTGGGTGTTGCCAACAAAAAAAAAATCTTTACTAATCAATGCAGATACTTAAGCATATATGATGTATTATTTTCTAACATAAAGCTAATTTTGCCCTTTTAAGATAAAACTCAATTTTATACATTCATTGGCCTATGATATTTTTCTTAAATTTGTCTTAATTCTTTCCTTACTCTTACTACATATTTGTAGCATTTATCTATAATGGAAAACTTTAAAATATTAACATAAAAAATTCATACTATTTTTTTAAATTTAGGTACCTGTAAATGTATATTTTAATGCATCTATATATACATTAATGCCTTTTCTCTATCATTTACTAAAATTTTATTAAATATAAGAATTTTCCTTTGGTCATTTATATATGTGTAGAATTTAGCATCTTAAAGACAATGAGATAACATAAATTGGAAAGTATAACTAGAGATTCTTCTTATAGAACTGAATGTTCCTGAGAGGAAAGGGGTGGAAGGAGCCATTCAGTCACTGGTGATGTAGAAGGCACTCTGGTGATGGAATAATGCATGCCTGACATATAACTAGCAGAACTTACACTCTATCTCAATATAAACATTTTCAAAATAAACGTTCAGCAATAGGAACTTATAGAAAGAACACTATATGGGGATATAAAATTCTGTGTGTATAGACAAACTGAACAACGTCAAACTTGAAATTTCTTCCTGTTGCTAAAAAGATAACACTTTTGAAGATATAAAAATAAGTTGAATCAATCATTTAAAAGTAATTTTTGGGTGGGGAGAAAAAAATTTTGATACAATGTATCACAATTTATGATTATAATTATTTTGATACAAATAGCATAATTTGACATATACCTAATATGTGATTATATATTTATAATAAATTAATTACAAAAATGACTATAGAATTCTTTTAATTTGATTTTGGGCCATTCTTGTTAGTGTTAAGTGGCTATTTCCAGAGGAATGAGTATATATAACTATGTGTCTGCATAGGAACTACTTTATTTAAAGAATATTGTTGCTTATAATACATTTTTCAAGAATAATATAATCACTGAAGTATGATTCCCTTCATCATTGTCTCCAGATTCCCACCCATTCCCAATCTTCTCACATTGGCAGGAACAAAATAATGAAGTTTTATATTGCTTGTTTATAGGTTAGTGTTAATAATTGTTCAAGTAGTGTAACAGGAAATGAATGAAAATAAATATACCTTGAAGTAAGGTAATCAAATAATTCTCACAGGATTCAATCTAAATGGCTTCCAGTTGATTTTTCTACTCATTGTTTTGTTTTAGAACATTAGCTGGCCTTGAATCCATGTTGAAGGCTACACTCAGTAAATAAACTTCTACTAAAATGACAGTACTGAAAAATTTGGAATTATTGTTGCCAAGTTTTCCAGGAATTCCAAGCTCTATAAATGATATTGCTGTATTTGTTGGGCATGGTTTCAGCTGCCAGAATTCCAGGAGAAAGTAGGAGCATATCCAGACTTGCTCAAAAATCATTCTGGAGATGTCAGCCTAAATATCAACATACTTGGACAGGTTTGGTCAGTTTAGCATCTCTGTGGAGCTCTGTCATTTATTGGTGAAATATAGACATGGTAACTTATTTTGTATGTGACATCACACCATTTAAAAAATCATTTAAGGGTTGATCTTTTCTTTACACATCATGGGTGCCATTTTCTTATAAATATATAAAAATTTTCACATAATGCTCTGAGAATATGATTTAGGGTGATTCAGGTTTACTTTTTAACATATTAACACATTATTCCAAAACAACAGGGAACACTATAATTTTACTTTATTAATAAATGTCATTTTTTTAAATTTATTTAAACACCTTAATTACATACATGATTGTGTCTGGGTTTCAGTCATGTAAAGAACACCACCCATTGCCAGTGCAACATTCCCATCACCAATGTCCCAAGTCTCCCTTCGCCCCACCCGACCCCCGCCTGTACTCTAGACAGGCTCTCCAATTAAATGTCATTTTTGGTTTTTGGGCCACACCCTGTGACGCTCAGGGGTTACTCCTGGCTATGCGCTCAGAAGTTGCTCCTGGCTTCTTGGGGGACCATATGGGACGCCGGGGGATCGAACAGCGGTCCGTCCTAGGCTAGCGCAGGCAAGGCAGGCACCTTACCTCCAGCGCCACCGCCCGGCCCCCTTAAATGTCATTTATAAATGCACTCAAAATATAAAATTTGCATAATGTTGTATAAATGTGTGTTTATCTCAATTCAGGGTGGAGTCTTTGTTTTGTTTTGTTTTGTTTTGGGGTCACACTTGGCGGCACTTGGAATTACTCCTGGCTCTCCATTCAAAAATCTCTCTGGCAGGCTCAGGGAGCCATATGGGATCCTGGAAATTGAACCTTGGTCTTTCCCAGGTTGGTACATGCAAGGCAAAAGCCCTACCACTGCGTTATCGCTCCAGTTCCAGGGGTAGAGTCTTTTCTTTCCCTATACATGATCTAATAATATCAATTAGCCATAAAACATCACTAGGCAAAATACTATTTCCAGGCCCATGAAAACTTCATCTCTCTATCATGCCATAGTGTATTCTCATCCCCTTAAATTCCTGTGCATTACATTCCCAGGAAAGACTTGCATTACTGTGCATCTCTATGGAATTCTTTTTCCTGAAACCCATATCCCAATCCATTGTTATTTTATTGTCACCAGTTTGCTCTATATTTTATTCATCTTTATTTTGTCTTGTCTGTATTTTCTGAATCTGATGCAGAATCCACTGAGGAACCTGTGTTTTAATGCATTGTTGTCATTTCCTAGATCAAACAACTACAATGATGTTGATACCCAAACATTTTAGTGCATGCATTGATGAATATATGCATAGCTGAGTAAAGTGTGAGAGAGTACAACTTTACACACTTAATATTAATTATGCCTCTAAAAAGATCTAAATGGCATTAATATTTAGATCAACAGAGTGATAAGACAAATGTGATCTAAGGGTGCAATGAATATAAGAGTTACCAAACAAATGCCAAAAGATTTTTGTAAGTAGTGCGTGAGTAATTTATTCTCTTCCCAACTTTATGTATAAAAAGTAGAGTTAAACATTTTTGTAAATAAAAAACAGCTTAGAGATTTAATTCTATTAAGACATGATAAAATGTATTAATAGTGATAATTTTAAAAGAATGATTTTATTGTAACAAGTTGAATTACGTATTATTTATTACTAAATTAAAATGTATACCTATATCCTCATTGAATGTATAATAATAAAAATGTTAGTAACTAAAAGTAGAGAAAAGTAAAAACATTTTTGTAATGTATTTACATTATTTTTTCATTTTCTCCTTTACTTGAAAAGGTTGATTTGTTTTGTTTTTGTGCCACACTCAGCTGTGCACAGTGGTAACTACTGGCTCTGCTCTCAGGAATCACTATTGGTGGGCTCAGGGTACATCTGGGATGCCAGGGATCAAGTCCAGGACAGTTGCCTGTAAGGTATGCACTTCAGCTCTGCTGACTGTTAAGTCCTAGGAACGTGTCTTTTTCTAGGCAACAATTGTCTCCTTAATATTGCATCCTGCAACTTTAACTTATAATAGTCTCTATTATTATTATTCTTAGAAATTTGTTTGAGGCCACTTCTGGCAGTGCTTAGGCTCTTCCTTCAGCAATATTTGGGGGAACATTTAGTACTGGATATTGAATTCTAAAATTCTATGTGCCACACATTCATTCCCTGACTTTTGAAAGGTGTCTTGATTTCTTTAAAGTTATGAAGCTTCCCACTTTGTTACATCAAGGGAGTCTCAGGGCTTAATGCTTGCTCTTCACTCAGGGATCATTAATGGCATATTTTTGTAGAAGATACGAGAATCAAACACAGATATGCTGTATGTTCACAGTATTATTGCTCCAGCGGAAGTAATTGTATATGAATAGATTTTTTTTTCAAGATCCAAGTGTGCTTTTTGAAAGTGTGTCTTTTTTAAATATATTTATTTAAACACCGTGATTACAAACATGACTGTAGTAGGATTTTAGTCACAAACATAACACCCCCCTTCACCAGTTCAACATTCCCACCACCAATGCACCCCATCTTCTTCCTCCCATATTTGCCTATATTTGAGACAGACATTTGCCTATATTCGAGACAGGCATTCTACTTATCACATTCATTAACGTTGTCATGGTTGTTGCTAGTGTTCTAACTGCACTCACCCCTCCTTGAGGTGAGCCTCATAAAGTGAGTCAGTCCTTCCAGCCCTCATCTCTGGGCATATTACAATAATGTCTTTAATTTTTCTTACAACCCATATATGAGTGAGACTATTCTGTGTCTATCTCTCTCCCTCTCACTTATTTATTTTATTAAAATCCCCAAAACTACTTTGTATGAACATATTAAATCTTTGGGTGCAAATAAAGAAGCACTATTTATATATTGAATTAGTCCATAGGTTTCAACACCAGAACACTGGAGAGACGTGGGACTAGAATTGGATGGTGGCCTGGAAAATAATTCACACACATACGCATGGAGAGAGAAAAAGATTTTGAGGCGTTTCTCCAGGTACACTTAGCTCCCAAGAGATCCAACCAAGAAAAACGTAACACCTGGAATGTGGGACCAGTTGGTCTCAACACCAATTCAAAGTGCTGCAGTCAAAGCTGATTCCAACCAATAAGTAACAAGGCGTAGGCAGAATGAGGTGGAAATGGATTAATCCAGTAATCGCACACTTCTGGATTAATTATATTGCCCTGAAAAACTCTCTTCCAAAAAATTGCACTATTTGTATTCCCACCAGTAGTGAATGGAAAATTTTGTTGCTCTTCATATTTACCAGAATTTGCTTTTGTTTTTATCCTGGAAGATGGCTTTTTAAAAATATTTTAAAATCATGTGATTTATAAAGTTATTCATAGATGAGTTTTAGACATACATTGATTCCCACTACAATGTCAGGCTTGTTACAGCAATGTTTTCAGAGTCCGTCCCATGTAAACTTCTTCCCGCCCCACCCTGCCATCATAACAGACCCGTTTTAAAGTTTGGTTGTTAGTGTTTGTATATAATTTTATTATTGTTGATTCTGTGCTTTGTATATTTAGTTGTCCTTTCTTAACCCCACCATATACCTGAGTTCAGTTCATCCTTGTCCCTCATTATTTGGTCATTTTCTTTCCCCTCCTCCACTTAATTTCTGTCCTCCTCACTATTCTCTGGATCCAAGATTATTCTTGACAACCCACATTTAAACCTTGAATTCCTTCATGCAATTATTGTAAATATCACATATAAGTGATATTATCCTATACTTATCCTTTTCCTGACTATGAAAGTTACAATTCTAACTGTTTTGAAGTTATATCTTGTATACTAATTTGCAGTTCTCCAGAGCCATATGATAAGGGCCATCTTTTGCAATGCCTTTTTAAAATTGGAAACCTGCTAGTCTTCTATTCATTTGTATTGGTTGCTCTCTATTGGTGATTTTTTTATTTGAATATTTTATAGTTTTTGTTCTGTGACATATATGGCTTTACAAATATTTTGTAATCTGTTGTTGGTTTACATATTATCTAGATCTGTTTTTAATACCTTTCTATATTTAAATTACACTTTGATTTTATTATATCAGTTTAGAATTTTCTCTTTACCATCTTCTAAACAACTGCATCAAAATTGCTGATATTTTTTATTAAAAGTATTTACATTTGGTTCTTTCTGGGATGTGAATGTGATTCCTAAAAAAAATTCAGGTGCTAATAACTTCAGCACTGTCCAAAGGAATCTTGCCACATATTTCTTCCTCCCTTCATTAATTTCTGTTCAGTCTACGGGTTTCTTTTCACAGTATTTTTTGAGTGACACCCAGTGGTGCTCAAAGCTTACTCATGGCTTTGTGTTCAGGTATCACTCCTAGTCATGTTCAGTGGAACATTATGTGGTGCTAGGAATTGAACCAGGTCATCTGTGTGAAAGGTAAACATACTTCCCACTGTGCTGTCTCTGTGGATTTCATTTTGTTTTCTTGTAAAATCAAACATGGTTGAGATCCTCCAATGTTTGCTTTTCCTTCGGCCTTATTTAATTTAGCAGGATAACATTTTGTTCCATTGCAGTGCAAAGCAAAACATTATTTTTTATAGCTAAGAAATATGAGGCACAAACCACAATATCTTTATTCACTGCATTTCTCCATCAACACTTGAATTATTTCCAGACTTTGGCTAACGAAAATATGGTTATATATCTTTTGGACTAAATGTATTTATATAATTCTGATAGATAACTAAAGTAGAAATGATGTATCAGGTAATAGTTCTATTTTAATCTTTGATCATTCAAATTGCCTTAGAGACTACCAGTTTGCATTGAAACCAGTGGTGAGTAAAGTATATTTTTTCTACTTTCTATATATCTTTTTATTGTTGTTTATGGGCTTTTTGTATACAATCATTTTAATTGGTAGGTTGTGATTTATTTTATCAGTTTTATTTGCAGTTTTCTAATAATTAGTAATTAACATTTTTATGTGTCCATTAGACATCTGTATACCTCCTTGGACAAATATCTCTTCTCTGATTCTTGGTATTGTTGCAGTTGTTATTTGTTGCCTATTTTGTGTTATATATATGAGCTCTTTGTCAGATGTCAATAAGCAGAACACTTTTTTTTCGTTTGCCTGTTTTAGTGATAACTAAAGTACAGCATATTTTAGTTTGACGTAATCACATTTGTTTATTTTGGGTTTTACTGTCCTTGCCAATAAAGATGAATCACTAAAGAAACTACAAAAAGCAGTTTTCGGGAGTGTTATGTTTTCTTTGCTGTAATTTATGGATTCCAGTTTACAACTCAGTCTTTCATCTGTTTGGGGTCAATTTTTGTGTACATTATGAAATAATGCTTCAATTTTATTTTATTTTTCATGTGGCTAACTGTTTTTCCACACACCATTTATTGAAGGGATTTTTCTTTTTTAGTGTGTGATCATATTTCCTTTATCATAGTAACCGTCTAAATGTATAAGCATTCATCTTTGGATTCTCAATTCTAATACATTGGCCTAAATATCTATTTTCACACTAATATTGCATTTTATTACTGTAACTATAGTACTATTTAAACTTGGGGGACATGATACTTTCTATTTTTTATCATAGTGCCTTGCATATTCTAGGGTTTGTGTGGTTTCATATACATTTTAGTCATTAAATATAAATATATATTATATAAATATAATTATACGATAAATATATTTCATGTAAATTTTATCATTAAATGTTATTTTTTAATTTCTTTATAATAATTTTTATTTTGACCAAAGTGGAAACATATCTTTCACAGTAATATTTTAAGTACATATTGATATTGAATCAGGGGAATTCCCACCACTAAAGTTGTCCTCCCACCACCACCAATTTTCGCATATAAAGCAAGCTCTTGTTGACGATAATATTTTACGTACATGTTAACTTAATGTCAGGGGGATTCCCATCACCGAATTGTTCTCCCTACACCTCCGTTCCATCCAACCTCCCATATCTTCCTTGCTCACCCCCGGGGCTGCAAGAGTACGTGATCTCCTCTGTGCCTAACTTGCTACTTAGTGGTCTTACACCTGTTTGGTCTTGATGGCTCCCTTATTTCCTCCTGTAACTGAAGTCGGGACTAGATAGATCAAGTTACATGGTTTTGTTTGAAGAAGAGAAAAGTAATACCCTGGGGTAAAAATCAAATACACCGAAAATGGGCCGAGTCCTTCTAGAGACTCTCATCATCAGTTTGAGAGACGAAGGGGAAAAGGTGAATCACTCCAACAGTACAAAGGAAGTGTCAAATAAAATAAAATATCCAGTAAGCACTGCAACAATAAAGGTAAGCACCACATAAGAGCCTTGATCTTGAGATAAAAACATGGCAGAGCACATAAAGAAAGAAAAGAAAGGAAGAAAATAAATATATAAATATAAATGGAGACAACAACTTCAATAACCACTCCCAAACAAAGAAATGGGCAAAAACTAGATAAATAAATAAAAAAAAAAGGAGAAAAATTGTTTTGTGCTTTTTTTCCCCCTCCTGCACAGGCACAGTAAATATTGGGGTCATTCGAAAAAGAATTTCCTTGGCCTAATAAATACAGGGTTTCTCCACTCTTAGAGTATATTGTCATGAGATTAACTATAGACTCCGTACAGGTTCCTTTACTCTCCCCTTGGTGCTTTCATGCTGTTTGAAAGACTTCTGCTCCGTCCTGGGTGATAAAATCAGACCTCTGTATCTAAAGATCTCGGTATCTACACAAGTCAAGGGGTGGAATTTATGATGAAGTCTTTCTTTGTGGTTCTAGAAGTTCTGCTCCCTCAGCGTCATTTTAATCCATCTTCTGTGGTTGGTGGTCTTGGTCTTTGCGTTAATCCTAGGATGTTTCCAGAAGACCCATTCCGTTGCAATTGTCTCAGACAGACCTTTGGAACTGGAGATCATGGTTGTTGTGCAGGCCATACCTCAAACTCTAGACTAGGGTTTTTTTATTGGTCCCAGAATACATACAGTCCAGTCATGGTTCCATCAGCCAGTCATCTGTAGACTGCAATCTTGGCTTTTGGACAGACCAAAGGGTGACAAGTCTTCTGATTTTGTCTTATCGTTAGCTGGTTGGGTAGGATAACCTGCTCTTAGGTCAAGTTGTTCCCATTTTCCTCGTTGTCAGGATACCATATAAGAGCTGGCACTTGATGGTGTCCCAGCAGTATTAAGGGTGTCCCAGACGGGATTTGTTTCCTGTAGCTATTGTGAAGAACTGTGTCATTTCTGTGTCTGGGATCCAGGGTCAAGGCTGGACGGATGATGTCTAATCACCTGGGGTCTAAGTTGGGTCCACGTGACATATTTTCAAGGTGGGAGATGTCCCTGTATTATAAACATGTATGAGTTCTTATCCCTAGTAGATAAGAGCTCGTGTTTATACGTAAGATTTCCCCGTTTTTTTAGTGTGTCTTTGCAGAGGGGGAATGGGGCTACATTATATTGCCGGTGCATTTTGGGGTGAAATGAGAAGAAAACAAAACAGGTCACACTCCCAAAATATACAAAAAAATGAAATAAAACTATATGTGCTCACATAAATATATAAAAAATGAAATAAGGTAATTAAAGGAACAAAATGATGCAATAGACTATCTTACATTTGGGGGAAAACAGGTAAAGAGGTACTGTGTACAGGTTTTATACTTATGATGGAAGTATAGATTTCTTCATTGTCTTTTGAGATTTTCTTGTGGTGTGTGGGTTCCCGAGTGCCTTTTCAATCTGACCTTCTTCAGATTGGTAAGAGAATCACTTCAGTAAGGTCTTGGGAAGAGTTCTTGCTTTGGGGGGTACTTTTAGAGCTAAGTCTGTTTTCAAGTAACAGTCCATATTAGGAAGAGTTGGTAAGGAGGGACGCATAACATGAGTCAGCAGGGGAGTTGGTTGGCTCTTCTTGCCGGGGATGAGGTGTGGGTTTGACTGGGTGTCCCTTCACTTGAGTGTCGAGTACTGGTTCGTTGGGGTAGAAGGTCAGTCTTGATGCCTAATGGATTAAGAACTGAGGGTGAAGAATTTTAATAAGGTGGGAAATCTGGATGGGGTTGAGGGGTACAAGGATAGTCGGATATCCAAAAGGGGAAAGTATATAGAAGAGGCAGGAAAGAAGAAAAGAGAAAATACATTAAAAAGGAAAGGAGAAGAGAAAAAAAGAAGAAAGTAGTGAGAAGAGAGGAGAAAAGAGCAAGGAAATTCTAGTTTGCTTGAATATGTTCGATGAGTAGGGCCTGTAGTATAAGTCTGTAGGTTACTGTTGCTGCTATGGTGGTCTGGCTTGGCACGGGCTTCAAGTCCTAAAAGAAGGTATAACCTAGAGATAAAGTGTATGTTAAAGAATTTTCTCGGGACATTCTCGTAGTGCAAGCCGGGTATGGGATCTCATGTGACTGAGCCCCGAGATGCCATCTTAGTTTGTCTATCCTTTGTATCCAACAATGCCTTTGGACATAAAAGCTGAGAAGTTATTTTAAATATAGTAACATTAAGGCATTAAAACATACTGTTATGAGATGTTTCCGTTGGAGTCAGTGATTTCCCATGGTATTCTTTACCTGTATTTCTGTGTAAGATCCCTAAGGGGATATGATGGGCTTTTGTGGTAGAAGGCTGATTACATACCTGTTCTCTCTATGCTGCTGTTTCTGCTGTTGTTGGTTTCTTTGTGGTATAATGTTTAGTCAAGAGTTTGTGTTGTTCTTCTTTCATGTGTTTTGGGCACTACTTCCCGGTATTTGTTGACTGTTACAGTGTTTGGAGTTTCTACCTTGTTAAACCCTGTTATTTGATTGTTGAGTATTAGTTGTATATAAGGTGTATGTTCTAGGTGCTTCAGAATAGTGCTATCATTCTGTATTTATCTTTCATCTTCTGACTTACTTTGTTTAACATAGTATGTTCTAGATCCATCCAAATTGCTGAAAAGTCTGTGATTGTATCATTTCTGACTGCCATGTAGTATTCCATTGTGTATAGACAACACATCTTAATAATCCATTCATCTGTTGTTGGACATTTAGGTTGGTTCCAAGACTTGGCTATTATATTGAGTGCTGCGATAAATAGTGGGGTGCACACATACTTTGGAATTAATGTCCTTCCAACTTGTGACCAAAGTGCATTACAAATCTTTCACTGCATCACTCATGGTACATAGTGACAATGAATGAGGGGCATTCCCACCACCAGTGCTGTCCTCCCTCTGCCCCTGTTCCCAGTATGCACCCCATATCTCCCTCCTCTACCCATCAGAATGCTAGTGCAACTGGTTTCCACTTTACACTTGTTGTAGATTGAGCATCTATTTCACCGTCATTGGAGATAAAAAGGATAAGAAAAAAAGGGAGAAAAAATTTGGTGACAACTACCAATAAAAAAAAGAAAGAAGAGAGAGAAAAAAAGAAAAGAAAAGAAAAATGGAAGAAAAAAGAAAAAAATGGACCCGGCAAATAAAAATAAAAATAAATCTCTAAATAATAACCACAAGAGTGAAAAAGAAAGAGAAAACTGGAAGAAAAAAGAGAAGGAAAATAAAGTAAAAAAACGAACAAATCAAAACAAAACAAGAAAAAGTAGGGTTTGGCATTCCCCCCACTTTTTTTTTCCTGTGGCCTAAGAGATTCAGGGTTTCTCCATCCTTGAAGCATACCATCATGGGATCAACCCCCTAGCTCCATATATACTCATTACCCCATCCCAAAGGCTTTTTTTGTAATGCCAGGAAAGTTTCCTCTAGGTTGTGTGTGAGAAAATCAAGCCACTGTAGCTAGATTAAAATGTTATTAAAATGAGGTAAGGGTCACATTAAATCTTATAGATAATTTGAGGAGAATGGTAATTTTAACAGTATTAATTATTTTAATCCTTGAACATGTAATTTTTTTATTTTCTTATTTTACTCCATAAAACTTTTGCATGGAAGCCTTTTAAATCCTTTGGTAAGATGAGTCCTAGTCACACAATTATTTTCTTTCAATTTTAATTATTTTTTTCTTTCTGAAGAAAAATATAATACATTAATACCATAATAATATTGTTTTATAGACTTTAGCTTTCAATTAACCACAATAATGATAATTGTTTCTAAAACTCTGGCATATTAAATATATACTTTTATTTTAATTTGGTTCTGTCCCCAGAACTATTTTATGCTTCATATGCTGTACTATATTATCATAACAGACTGGTTAATTTTGTTTGTTCATTTGTTTTTTGGGGGGCAACACTGGCATTACTCAAGGACTTACTCCTAGCTCTGCACTCAGATGCTATTCCTTGCTGTGCTCTGGGAACTATATATATACAATACCAAGGATTGAACCTGGGCTAGCTGATTAGTGAGGGTGTGGTCAAGCCATGAGCCCTACCTTCTGTACTATCTTTCTGGCCCCATTGACTGGCTAATTTTATTTGCTGGGTCATTATTTTATATATGTAAGAATAAAATAAACGTAAGATGATTTGCTTTTTGTTTTTATAAATACAAACAACTAAATGCACATAATCACAAGACCAAGCTAAACAATTAAGCTTTAAAATGTAACTCAGAAATTATGTTAGAGAAATAAGTGGAATCCTAGGGTGAATAGTCAGAGCAACCTAGGGTGCTCTGACTGGAGGTGAGAATATTGCATTTCTAAAAAATATTAGAATTAATTGTGTAATCCATGGTGTCTAAATTTCTTTAAAAAAAGATAATTTACTTCTTCAAAATTACCTTTGTTTTCATGCAGTTGTGTATTATGCCTATTGTTTTGCTTTAACCTATATTCAATATAAATATTTATTTTAAATAATAACTTAGGTACTCCTTATAACATTTGTGTGGGATTAATTCCAACTTAATTTATATTAAAATATAATTTTTATTTTAAAGTTAATTTATTTTTCAAGTTATTAAGATTTGTCAAGCCCAAAGAAAATCTTGATCTTTATCCTCATTTAAGAATATTGCTATATTTACTTTCTAGTAAATGATTTTAATAATATTTTTATTTGCCGGGTCCATTTTTTTTCTTCCATTTTTCTTTTCTTTTTTTTCTCTCTCTTTCATTTTTGGTAGTTGTCACCAAATTTTTTTCTCCCTTTTTTCTTATCCTTTTTATCTCCAATGACAGTGGAATGGATACTCAATCTACAACAAGCTATAAAGTGGAGATGAGTTGCACTAGCATTCTGGGGGGTAGAGGAGGGAGATATGGGATGCATACTGGGAATAGGGGTGGAGAGAGGACAGCACTGGTGGTGGGAATGCCCCTCATTCATTGTCACTATGTACCATGAGTGATGCAGTGAAAGATTTTTAATGCACTTTGGTCACAATAAAAATTAAAAATATATAAAAAAGGATATTTTACACTATATGAATGAAATTCAATCATGAACAACTGTGTATCTGTGAAAACAACAACTGTATTATAAACAACCTTGTAAATCATACTGTTTAATTAAAGAAAGTTTTTTAAATAAAAAAATTTGTTTCAATAAAAGAATATTGCTATTTACTTTCTAGTAAATGACTTTAATAAATATGTATTCTATTTACTGTTATTGCTCACTATTGATAAGTGCCATTATGGAACAAAAGTTTTGTGATATCATTTTGCCCAAAATTTTAGTTTATAGTGCTTAACATTTGTCAAATTTTAGTATTCTCCAGGGGTCTCAAACTCAATTTACTTGGGGGCCTCAGGAGGCAATGTCGGGGTGATCCTTGAGTGCAACGTCAGTAGTAAGCCTTGAATATTGGGGGTTGTGACCCAAACAACTAAAACTGAACAAAACAATAAATGATTCCTCTAGGGCAGGGCCACAAAATGTTGTACGGAGAGCCGTTTGCGGCCCGCAGGCCGCGAGTTTGAGACCCCTGCCTAAAGTTTAGATAATATTTTTTTATTATTTCACTCAGTATTTTTAGTTATCCTAAGAAGGAAATTTGTCCTTGATATTCATTGTTATAAAAAACAATCGTTTTAGTAGATCAGCTGTATCAGATAATTTTGTATGTTGAAATACATAGATGATGTTTATTAAAGAGAGCTTTAGATATTTTAAAACAGCAAAAATACCAACTCTAGTATATGGATATTAACAAATTTAAATTTTGTCTACTTTTTATTTATTTTTTTGGGGGGGTCACACCCGGCAGTGCTCAGGGGTTATTCCTGGCTCCGTGCTCAGAAATTGCTCCTGGCAGGCACGGGGGACCATATGGGACGCCGGGATTCGAACCGATGACCTTCTGCATGAAAGGCAAACGCCTTACCTCCATGCTATCTCTCCGGCCCCTTTGTCTACTTTTTAAAATAATATGTTTACATATATCTGTTTTTGTAACAAATGATATTCTTATTTGCCAATACTTAACCAAATTTACATTCAGGAGGTTACTATATTATGCACAATATATGTACAATAATCCATTTAATATACTTTATATCTACCTAATGAGTAGTAAAATTATATGAACATTAATAAACTCAAGTATCATAATTGATTTAAATTAATTACTTTAAATGTTTACCACGTTTCTTTAAGAATCTTTGACATTGTGCTATTTATTAGCTTCTTTTTTGTTGTCCACAGATTCTTATTTATGCTTCAATGTTTTGCATTTCATATTACTTTATTTATTTGTTTGCATTTATGTCTTTGGATGTTCTTTTTATGACTGAAATACAACTATAATCATGTTTGTTATCATAGTTTTTAAATAAAGATATTGTTTAAACAATAAAAAATAAATAAATCTAGTTTAGAAAGAATTGAAAGTCATCATTTGAATATTATGTAATATCTTATATATAATGTTAAAATATTTTATGTAACACATAAAATTGTATAATTTATTGATGACATTTTTAATTTGGTTTGGGGCCACACCTGACAGTGCTCAGTGCTACTGAGTATTGAACCAAGGTTGGATGTGTGTCAGGCAACTGTCATAACTTTTGTACCACCTCTCCAACTATTAAAAATCTATTTTAAGGGGCCGGATGATAGCACAGTGGTAAGACAAGAAAAAATAGAACATGAGGCCCACATGTTAATATCACATTAATGACTTATTTATTTCTACAATTTCCACAGCAATTGACAAATATAAAAAATTTATAATTTTTAGGGCCCGGAGAGATAGCACAGTGGCGTTTGCCTTGCAAGCAGCTGATCCAGGACCAAAGGTGGTTGGTTCGAATCCCCGGTGTCCCATATGGTCCCCCATGCCTGCCAGGAGCTATTTCTGAGCAGACAGCCAGGAGTAACCCCTGAGCACCGCCGGGTGTGGCCCAAAAAAAAAACCAAAAAAATGTTTTATAATTTTTAATAAGTTTATAACATATAGTAGCCATTTTAAAAATGTCTATCAAGTAAATGTTAAAAACCTGACATATCCATTAATTGTGATATATTAGATACCTCATTGATAAAAATACTCCTGATGAAATACAATTGAAAGAAAACATTATCTATTAAAGAAGTATGAATAGTGTGAGTAAAATGCTATGACATTAAAGCAGAAAGAAAATGAAGTAATTCTATCTTGAAAAGATAGTGAAGTTAATAGAACAAGTCATTTAGAATTGTTCTTTAATTTTAAAGAAATTTATAGGAATTAAATAATCTAAGTAGACATGATAACATACATTCAGATGTAATAGGACAATGAACACTAAAAGTGTAAATGTCTAGGATAGTTTTTAGATTAAAGATCACACAGATATGAATAACAGAAATATGACGTTAAACATCTATCATTTCTGACAACCCACATGAACCTTACCTCCCACAAATCAAGGAAACATATTTCTCAGACTATTTTTATATAAACTCTTTCTAATAGCTAAACTAAAGTCATGCTATATATATTTTTGCCAGTTATGTTCCTCACATATGATTAAAATTAAAATGATTATTTTGCATAGATTCCCAATTTAGCTTTTATTAAAGCTTTGGTTTATAATTAATCCAGGGTAAATATAAGGTAGAATAATCTGGAGTATTCTAGAATTTCAGCATCAGTGTTATTTCACTTTACCTAGCCTGAAAGAGAATCTTGCAGTACATTATTTTTATTAAGTGGAGCTTGTGTTTTTGAAGTGTTTTCATAGCCAGTATTTTGGATTCATTTTAAATAAAAATAATCCTTAAAGACACACAAATGAATCACATGTTTCAATTTTTAAAAAGGAATACAGCTGTAAGTCTACCATATAAAAGGATAGAATTTCATAAGTATATTCAATAAAATGAAGTACATTCTTTCATCACTGCCTATGCTCTCCAAAGCCAACAATTATCCTAATCTTGATCACTATTTGTTTTTTAGTTTTTCAAATTCATGAAGCTAGAATCACTCAAAAATTACTAGCTTGAATCACTCAAAAATACTAGCTTATATTTTATATTTCAGGATTCAAAATCCAAATGATAATGGTATCCTTCTTTGCTGCAAGTCAGAACCAATGTTAATAGATAATTGTTCTACCTGCTGTATGACAACTATATACCCAAAAAAGGAATCACAATGACATTATTAGAATTTTCACAGAAAACAACAATGGAATTATGAATGGTTTCTATGACCAAAGTGTAGAGTCTTTGATAGAATATTATATTTTTATTGACATTATGTACATCTTTTCTCTAAGACTCTCCTGAATGAAATGTACTGATTGATCAGAACATTATTTGGCATGATCTTCATATCCAGCATCATAGACCAGTGAAAATACCTTTTCTACATAGCACACTAATTATATAGCACCTTTTAGAATTGGGAGGGGACCAATAAAATGACTTCATTTAAGTTAAAAATGGATGCTGATTAGAATATCCTTTCCTTGTCACAAAGCTATCAATAGCAATACAAAAAGTGACTTCTTTGACTTCCATAATAATAATAATAAAGCCCTGTCAAGATATTTCTTACTGAAAAATTAATTTTAAGTAATTGGTAAATGACTCAAAGGAGAAAGCACCTATCTACAAACATATGAGAAACTCAGTGTGATCATCGGCATCACACAGCTCCCAAATACTATCAGGATATGTCTGCTACACCCAAAACCTTGAACTTGAACATGCAACCCACTGAATCCAAGTCTTAACCTTTAAGACTTGAAAAATAAATGAGGGTCCGGAGAGATAGCATAGAAGTAAGGCGGTTTGCCTTTCATGCAGAAGGACGGCGGCTCGAATCCCTGCATCCCATACGGTTCCCTGAGCCTGCCAGGAGCGATTTCTGAGCATAGAGCCAGGAGTAACCCCTGAGCGCAGCCAGGTGTGACCCAAAACAAAACAAAAAAAAAAGAAAAGAAAAGAAAAATAAATGAAATTTTAACTGGGGTCCTGAGTACTACTGAGTGTAGCCCCTATTAAATATATGAGTATATGTGATTTTACAATGAAGTCGGAGCTGCTCTTATACTCCTGAGAATCCTTGGTCTTTAATGGACTTGAGATAGAAAATAAACTTACCTTCTAATAAGTTAACTTTATATTTGATAGCCTCAAAGTAATCCATAATAAGTCCCTATTATGATTTTACCATGTAGTGTGTTCTAGTCCAGAAAACAATATTTGGTTTCTGGGAATAAAACTTCTCATTAATGATACCTAAAAAATAAAACCAAATAATTTTTTTATGTTCTTTATTTAAGCACCATGATTACAAACATGATTGTAGTTGGGTTTCAGTCATAAACAGAACACACCCCCTTCACCAGTGCAACATTCCTACTCGAATAACCCCCTCCTTCCCATCCCTTGCCTGTATTCGAGACAGATATTCAACTACAGTTAATTTTTAAGGTTAGTAAGCTTTTATTCTTTCTTTCTTTTTCAGACAAAAATTGCTTTATTTTATGCATATACATAGCAAAATGATACCTACAACAGAACTGCTAATACAATTTTAAAGGATAAGTGTTAAAAAATACAGTAGTAAAGGTGTGAAAATTGCCGTTGGTTGCACAGGCCCAGCAAAATATGGGGAAAACGGAAAAAAAAATCCTTGGCCTGATTACAAGAAAGCCTTACCAGTCTGCCCAATCCCTGAGTCATTCTCCATGGTTCTGGTGAAACTTTTTCACACTTTAGCTGTTGTTTGTATCAGGTTCCTGTATTTAAAGATTCTGGATTCTGTGCATTTCCTTCATCGAAGTCAGGTTGATTTGGAGCATCCTCTACTTTCACTTCACCATTAGATGTGGAGAGACCTGCCCTGCAAGCAGGTTGTTGCTAAGTCGTCTGGGTGTTGAGAGCACTCTTTGGAGTAAATCTATGCCAGAGCAATGGTAGGGTCGTCTCTGGTAGAGGTTTGCATCCTGGTAATGTTATAGACAATTGTGGTTGTTTCCATGGATGGTATCCATGGTTCAGGGGTGTATGGGCAATGCCCAATCTTCTGAGGCCTAAGCCAAATGATTATGACAATGTTCAGGGTATTAAGGCCTAATCGCATTACAAAATTTGTGTTCCGATCTCTGTTAGATAAGAACTTGTTTACATACGTAATATTTTCCCATTTTAATGTGCCTATGCAAAAGAGGAACAATGTCACAAGATATTGTTGGTGCATCTGGGGGCCGAGGTTACAAGTCCAACATTACTCGCAACTTGGCAACTTGACAACCCAAACACTATCCTAGTATCGACTCTTGAATAATCAAATGGGGAGTTTAATACTTATATATTTATTTATTTGTTGAGGAAAGGAACACCTATTGGTCCTCAAAACTTCTGGCTCTTTGTCTAAAGATGAAGATTTATACCCAGTTGTGATTTGAGATAACATAACCTGGTATAGGGGGTCAAACTCAATTTAGTTATATGCAAAGTAAGTACCTTATATTCTTCCAGCCCTGGTAGTTTCAAATGTATCTTATAGATACACACATCACTGAGTGCTAAAATGATTCTTAGTAAAAGGTATCATTGGAAAAAAAAAAGCTGATGGCATGATGAAATGGAGATCAGTTGTAAAATAAACAAAATGAAAAAATACAAACTACTTATGGCCCAGTAAATGTCACTGAGGTATGTGAAGAGATGATAATCACATACAGATGGAATAAGACAGGCCTTGCTTCATTTGAATATATGATATATAATGGAAACATTTCAAGATAATACATTTTTAGGTAATACTTTTACTTTTGGTTTAAAAGACCAAGCTTGTCTTTGTGTGAGAATCAAAGTCAGCTACATGCAAACCAAGCAGCCTTAACCCGTATACTATCTTTCAACCCCTGTTTTAAACATGTGTAATTTTTGTTTCTTCAAGATAAGTCTCTTGGAATCATTCAAATAAAACTATTATACTCAGCATGATAAAATAGCTAAATTCAAATTAATTAATTAATTCTTCAATTTGCAACTTTAAAGGAAATATTAAATTTTAATTTAGTGATATATACATAATTTCTTTGAAAAAAGCAGAGGAGTAAAGTAATGTAAATTCAGTATCTTAGATAAACTAACTTGAAATTGGTCAAGAGATAAATTAGTAAAGAAGCCAAATGAAAAATTTGGAAAACATGAGGCTGGTGCAGTGGTGCAATAGATGTGCATGCCTTGCACCTGGCTGACCTAGGACAGACCTCAGTTTGATCCCCTGGCTTACCATATGGTCCCCTACGACAGGGCCTATTTCTGAGTGCATAGCCAGGTATAATCCCTGAGCATCACTGGGTGTGGCCCCAAAAAAATCTGGAAAAAAATAGCTATGAATGTCTTAAAATGAAGAACATATAACCACTAGTGCTACTACTAATAAAAAATAAATAACTTCTCATATTTGAAAATAGGCTATCAGATTTATCAACAGTTAGGTATGCCATACATTACATTATGTTAAAGTTTAATATATTTAAATAATTAAGTGCATATAGACACTTATAAGCAATTGCCTATTTATTCATTTATTGCTAACTTCCAAAACAGAGTAACTCATATGCATGATTCAAACAAGCATTAGATCCTCACAGTTCTGGATACTTGAAGACAAAAGTCATGTCAGCAAATTAAATTTCTGAGGGAAACTCATTTGCTTCCAGATGGCTTCTTTCTTGCTGTGTCCACACATGATTATTTTCCTGAGCTCACACCTTCTGTGCCTTGGTGAATCATAATGTTATCCTTTTGTATGGTCACAGATCAGATTAGATTAGGGTACCCTACAATGACTTAGTTCTATTTTCATAAGATTTGAGTAACATTGAATCATTAGAAGTTGACTCTTCAACCTATCACAATTGGGCCATCACACATTAGCTCTTGTCAATTATCATTTCAAGATGCCCAGATTTGGGGCAGGAGCTATAGCACAGCAGTAGGACTTTGCCTTGCATGCAGTTGACCCAGGACAGACCTGGTTCGATCCCCAGTGTCCCAGATGGTCCTCCAAATCAGAAGCAATTACTGAGCGCATAGCCAGAAGTAACCCCTGAGTGTCACTGTGTGTAGTCCGAAAACACCACCACCACCACCACCAACAACAACAACAATGATGTCCAGAATCCGCAATAATATACTGATAGAAATTATTATTTCTGTCTATTAAATGTGCTTTACAAATGTCCAAATAGGAAGTCCAAGGGTCAAGACACTTGTTTGCATTCAATTGGCTCTAGTTTAACTCTCAGGATGATGTTACACTGAACATCTTGGAATTCAGCCCTGGAAGATCCTGAGAACCACAGCATAGGTCTTGGAGTCCTTTAAATACCTTGAGTGTATTTTTCTGCCCTTCCAGTCCTGAAAAGAAGTGCATCCTTGTGCTTTATATTGAACTATTCCAAGCTGAGAAAGAATTACTAGGAAGAGCCCTGGAGATTCCTAAAATCTGTCTGAGAAACACCTTATAAATGCATTTTAACAACTAGAAACTATTTTTTGTTTTTAATAGATCACATTAAAGTTATCCTTTTAATGGCACTATAAAATCACACAAACAAAATATCTCAAAATAGTGGCAAAAACCTAGATTCTTCTCTTTTGAATTCTAAATGCACCATGAAACTCCTCTTTAATATGTCATTTTCCTCCTGACATTCAAATGGCATTTTTGGGTAAACTATGGTAGGATTAATGGTGAAATATACAGTTAAGGCATACTAAACAGGTGTCCTGTGTTCTCCAGAGAAACAGTCTAAAATAAAGTACATTGAAACAGAGGTTAAGGGTAGATCATTGCAAGTTCAGAGTTTAAAATCACATCACAATTGAGATAAATTATCTTTACATTGGCATGTAAAGAATAGTCAGGTGAGAGTTAAGGAACTATAAATAAAATGAATGTATTATATATGTTTCTCTAGTATTACATAAAAACTTCATTTTATGTCCACAACCTAAGTGGGAACATAAGTGTAACTTAAGATATTTAATGAGAATCTGATGGCAATACATTGGCACTTACTACTGCTAGAGACTTAAAGAATAAAGAATAATTATTGTATATGTGAATCTGGAGAATAAAAGATTCTTTTATTCTTTCTTCTTTCTTTCTTTCCTTCTTTCTTTCTTTCCTTCTTTCTTTCTTTCCTTCTTTCTTTCTTTCTTTCTTTCTTTCTTTCTTTCTTTCTTTCTTTCTTTCTTTCTTTCTTTCTTTCTTTCTTTCTTTCTTTCTTTCTTTCTTTCTTTCTTTCTTTCTTTCTTTCTTTCTTTCTTTCTTTCTTCTTTTTCTTTCTTTCAGTCTTACTATGATAAATAATGCTACAATGAATATAGGTGTAAGGAAGGGGTTTTTGTATTGTATTTTTGTGTTCCTAGGGTATATTCCTAGGAGTGGTATAGCTAGATCATATGGGAGCTCGATTTCCAGTTTTTGGAGGAATCTCCATATCGCTTTCCATAAAGGTTGGACTAGACGACATTCCCACCAGCAGTGGATAAGAGTTCCTTTCTCTCCACATCCCCACCAACACTGTTTATTCTCATTCTTTGTGATGTGTGCCATTTTCTGGGGTGTGAGGTGGTACCTCATAGTCGTTTTGATTTGCATCTCCCTGATGACTAGTGATGTGGAGCATTTTTTCATGTGTCTTTTGGCCATTTGTATTTCTTCTTTGTCAAAGTTTCTGTCCATTTCTTCTCCCCATTTTTTGATAGGATTAGATGTTTTTCTTGTAAATTTCTGCCAGTGCCTTGTATATTTTGGAGATTAGCTCCTTATCAGATGGGTATTGTGTGAATAGTTTTGCCCACTCAGTGGGTGGCTCTTGTATCCTGGGCACTATTTCCTTTGAGGTGCAGAAGCTTCTCAGCTTAATATATCCCATCTGTTAATCTCTGCTTTCACTTGCTTGGAGAGTGTAATTTCCTCCTTGAGTATGCCTGTAGTCTCAATGTCCTGGAGTGTTTTGCCTATGTGTTGTTCTATATATCTTATGGTTTCGGGTCTGATATCGAGATCTTTAATCCATTTGGATTTTACCTTCATACATGATGTTAGCTGGGGGTCTAAGTTCAATTTTTTGCAAATGGCTAGCCAGTTGTGCCAACACTACTTGTTGAAGAGGCTTTCTTTGCTTCATTTAGGATTTCTTGCTCCTTTATCAAACAGGTGATTGTATGTCTGGGGAACATTTTCTGAGTATTCAAGCCTATTCCACTGATCTGAGGGCCTGTCCTTATTCCAATACCATGCTGTTTTGATAACTATTGCTTTGTAGTAAAGTTTAAAGTTGGAGAAAGTAATTCCTCCCATATACTTTTACCCAATGATTCCTTTAGCTATTCTAGGGTGTTTATTGTTCCAAACGAATTTCAAAAGTGCCTAATTCACTTCTTTGAAGAATGTCATGCATATCTTTAAAGGGATTGCATTAAATCTGTATAATGCCTTGGGGAGTATTGCCATTTTGATTATGTTAATCCTGCCAATCCATGAGCAGGGTATGTGTTTCCATTTCCACATGTCCTCTCTTATTTCTTGGAGCAGAGTTTTTTTTTTATATAGAAACTATTTTATTTACTTTCTGTACAATGGATGTTATTAAAATATCTGGGGGAAAATGGATGTTATTGTAACATATTGACAACAAATGAATTAACAGAGATTTATTATGTCTTAGGCCAGTGATGGGCAACCTTTTTTTTTTCTTTTTTTTTTAAATTTAATTTTATTTTGATAATAGTGGTTTACATATTGTTGACAATAATATTTTAAGTACATATTAACATAAAATCAGGGGGGATTTCCATCACCAATTTGTCCTCCCTACACCGCCGTTTTTGTCCTGCCTCCCATATGCTCTTCTCTCACCCTTAGGGCTGCCAGAATATGTTGTTCCCTCTGTATCTAGGCTAATACTTAGTAGTCTTGCACCTGTTTGGTCCTGGTGCCTCCCTTATTTCCCCCTCTAACTGAGGGGCAGGAGTAGCTAGTTCAATTTACGTGGTTTTGTTTGAAGTAGGGAATAGTAGTAAACAGGGGTAAAGGTCTAATATTCAGAAAATAAGCGGAATTCTTCTAGAGGGTCTCCTCCTCAGAGAGACGAAGGAAAAAAAAAGTGAAACACTCCAGCAGTACAAAAAGAAGTGTCATATATCCAGTGAGGACTCCAACAATAATGCTAAGCACCACAAAAAAAGAAAGAAAGAAAAAAAAACCGCCATGGTCTTCAGATAAGAAACATGGCAGAGCATATAATAAAAGAAAGGAAAAGAAAAGAAAAGAAAGGAAAAGAAAAGAAAAGAAAAGAAAAGAAAAGAAAAGAAAAGAAAAGAAAAGAAAAGAAAAGAAAAGAAAAGAAAAGAAAAGAAAGAAAAGAAAACAGTGTAAATGAGGGCAATATCTTCAATAACCACACCGGAGCAAAGAAGTCAACCAAAAATAGGTAGGTAAATATAATAATAATGATAATAAATGAAGATAAAAATAATATATATAAAGAGATAAATAATATTTTGTGTTTTGTTTCTTTCCCTCCTGCCTTGGCACAGTAAGTATTGGGGTCATTCCAAAAGGAATTCACTTGGCCTAAGAGATATGGGGTTTCTCCGCCCTTGGAGTATATTGTCATGGGATCAACTATAGCCTCTGTTCAGGATCCTTTACTCTCTTGGTGGTGTTTTGGGTTGTTTGGAAGACTTCTGTTCCATCCTAGGTGATACAATCAGAGCTCTGAATCTATCGATCTCAGCATCTGCATAGTTCCAGGGATGGGACTTATGATGAAGTCAGTCTTTGTGTTTCTAGAAGTTTCGTTCCCTCAGTGTCATTTTAGTCCATCTTCTGTGGTTGGTGATCTTGGTCTTGGCACCTAGGATAATGCCTTTCCTTGTGTTTCCAGAAGCCCCATTCCGTTACAGTTGTCTCTGCCAGACCTTTGGGACTGGGGATTATGGTTGTTGTGCAGGTCATAGTTCAAACCCTAGACTAGGGCTTTTTAATTGGTCCCAAGATATATACAGTCTGGTCATGGTTCTAGTAGCCATTCATCTGTAAATCACGATCTTGGTTTTTGGACCTATCAACGGGTGGCAAGACTTCTGATTTTGACTTATCGATGGCTGGTAAGGTAGGATAACCTGTTCTTAGGTCATGTTGTTCCCATTTTCCTCATTGTCAGGATATCATATTAGAACTGGCACTCATTGGTGCTCCAGTAGTATTAAGGTTGTCCCGGATGGGGTTTGTTTCCTGCAGTTGTTGTGAAGAACTGTGCCATTTCTGTGTCTGGGATCCAGGGTTCAAGACTGACTGGATGGGATCTAATCTCTTGGAGCAGAGTTTTATAGTTTTCTTTGTATAGGTCCTTCACATTTTTAGTCAAGTTGATTCCAAGATATTTGAGTTTGTGAGGCACTATTTTGAATAGGGTTGTTTTCTTAATGTCCATTTCTTCCTTATTACTATTGGTGTATAGAAAGGCCATTGATTTTTGTGTGTTAATTATGTAGCCTGTCACCTTGCTATATGAGTCTATTGTTTCTAGAAGCTTTTCAGTAGAGTCTTTAGGGTTTTCTAAGTAGAGTATCATGTCATCTGCAAACAGTGAGAGCTTGACTTCTTCCTTTCCTATCTGGATTCCCTTAATATCTTTTTCTTGCCTAATCGCTATAGCGAGTACTTCCAGTGCTATATTGAATAGGAGTGGTGAGAGAGGATAGCCTTGTCTTGTGCCAGAATTTAGAGGGAAGGCTTTTAGTTTTTCTCCATTGAGGAGAATATTTGCTTCTAGATTGTGGTAGATGGCCTTAACTATATTGAGAAAGGTTCCTTCCATTCCCATCTTGCTGAGTTTTGATCAAGAATGGGTGTTGGACCTTATCAAATGCTTTCTCTGCATCTATTGATATGATCATGTGATTTTTATTTTTCTTGTTGTTGATGTTGTATATTATGTTGATAGATTTATGGATATTAAACCATCTTTGCATTCCTGGGATGAAACCTACTTGATCATAGTGGATGATCTTCTTAATGAGGCATTGAATCCTATTTGTCAGGATTTTGTTGAGGATCTTTGCATCTGCATTCATCAGCGATATTGGTCTGTAATTTTCTTTTTTGGTAGCATCTCTGTCTGGTTTAGGTATCAAAGTGATGTTGGCTTCATAAAAGCTACTTGGAAGTGTTTCGGCATGTTCAATTTCATGAAAGAGTCTTGCCAGGATTGGTAGTAGTTTCTCTTGGAAAGTTTGAAAGAATTTATTAGTGAATCCATCTGGGCCTGGACTTTTGTTTTTGGGCAAAGATTTGATTACTGTTTTAATTTTATCAATAGTGATGGGGGTGTTTAGATATGCTACATCCTCTTCCTTCAACCGTGGAAGATTATAAGTGTCCAAGAATTTATCCATTTCTTCCAGGTTCTCATTTTTAGTGGCGTAGACTACGGCCATACCACCCTGAACGCGCCTGATCTCGCCTGATCTCAGAAGCTAAGCAGGGTCGGCCTGGTTAGTACTTGGATGGGAGAATAAAACATTTTTATTCCTAGTTTGTTTTGATATTTTCTAAAAAATCAAATAATATTTAGGCTGACATCATGTACTAGATTCCAGATGGAGGCATACATCTGTTTTTTAATAAGTAATAGTCATGCATGTAAGACTGGTAAAAAAAAAAGTGAGGAAATTAAAATCGAAAAGCAACACTTTTTTAAAAATTCAATTAATAACTGGTGGTACTGAAAAACTACTCCTTGATGGGTTCTTGCAATTTAGTCCTTTTAGCTCTGGAAATTGAAATAGGACCTTCTGCATGCAACCCATTTTCTCAAACTCATAATAATTCCTTATTAGAAACCTGGAATCATTATAAAAACAATAAAACACATTCATATTAAATTATGATTGTGTGTTGTAAAGATTTTAACTCTGAAGGTTTATAGGATCCCAAGAAGATTGTTTAGTCAAACCTGAAAAGTCAAGTTGATCAAATGATCATGAATAAAAACCTATATATTTTTTAAAAGTCTCTCTTTATTCTTTGATCTTTTTCTGTTTATTATTCTGTTGTGAGTTTAGATAGTTTACTTAATTTTATTTTAACTCAATTTCTCTGCCAAATTGAAGCCTTGCCAACTACTATCACTGCATTCTAATTTTCATGTATAATAGTATTAGCCAACTCATATTCTATTATGCATGAAGAACATAGAAAAGCAGACCATAAGATATTATTTCTAAAGTTAAATGTATCATTCCAAACAAATGTTTTATTGTCTAGAAGGAAAAACATCAATAGATGACAGTATTATAAAGGAATGGACCAACAAATAATGCTGAACCGAATTCATTTCTGCCCAATTTCAGATATTTTTGACATCTTTATTGGCTGTTTTACTCCTATTGTTTATATAGTTAATGCTTATACTAATTTATTAATTTCATACAGTGAATAATACAGTGTACCAAATTTTTCTCTGTAATAAACAAAATGATCATGCAAAGCAGGCATTTTCATTGATATGAACCAGAAACTGCATTCTAAAAAAACTCAATCAATTCTTCCAACTTCACAATCAGAATTACTTTAACTGGAGAAAAAATAAACAGAAAACATTCACTAGCTTGATTTCTATTGCTCTGCTGAGATGCTATAGAGTTGTTTTCATTTACTTATCTAATTTGAAAAGTTATATATATATATATATATATATATATATTTGTATACATATATATAAACGTAGTGAATCATTTAAAGTACAGCCTTTAAAAATAATTGTGGATAGTGTGAAAACACTCAAATTGAAGAGCAGTTACTATACTTGACTGTCTATCCCTTAAAATATAATGCTTTGTTGTCACTGGGCGTTAGCACAGTACCAACACATAAGGTCGTGCCTTAAATTTGGTGGTCCCAGGTTTAATCCCTAGAACCCTGTACAGTCTCTTAAAACCCTACAACCATGATACCTGAGCATAGAGCCAGAAATAAGGAATGGCAAAAGTCAGTTGTGGCCCTCAAACCAAATAAAGAATTCCCCTTTCTCTTTTAGTTAATAAGTTTTATTTTCACAAAGATATAGAAAAATAGGAAACAGTCTTTAGAGGATGAAAAAATCTTGTGATGTGTTCTTACAAGCTTTTATTTAGAAATTTAATTCATCAATTATTTCAGGTTGCTTATATAAATATGATTTATGTGATACATATTACTAAAATCTATAGTTAATTAATTTCATTTAGTTTATATTTTATTCATACAGTCTACCATTTTATAGATTCTCACTGAAATTTTATTGTGTTAAAGCTACACTAAGAGAAAATTGAGAAAATATGCTGATGAGGAGAAAAATCAAATTACTAGGTAGGGGAAAATATGTGAGATACAATAGTTTACAAGAACTTAAATACTACTAGAAAAGCTGTTGTGCTAAAGGCAAATTGATGCTAATCACACCCTGACCACCACTATTTCTTGTTTTCAAGGCAGTGAAACAGCTTTCAAACACCCGAAGAGCTTTGCAGCACCTTGAGATCCAGCATGACATCAAGCCATTCTAGCACAAAGATGTAATTACTCTGAACATCTTGCAAACTTCAAACTAGTCGAGCACAAGAAAACACAGTCCAAAACTTTCAAAACCCAATGAAGTGTGGAAGATAAGAAAAATAAAAGGCAGTATAGTAATAATATTCAGAGACAATAGAGATGAGGGACAGAGGACCAGTCCATAACAGGAAGCTTACCACAAAGAACTGTGGGGTGCAGTTAGAATAGATAAAGGTCCACTATGACAAGAATAATTGAAACTGATTCCTCTGGAAAAGACCTGAGTGCTAAAAGGGCATAAAGTGACCCTTTAATTAACGATAGCACAAAACACAGTATCAAAAAGGAGAGAGAAAAAAGAGATGGAAAAAAGAAGAAAGAGATGAAAGAGAGTGAGAAGCACTGAGACAAGGAGGGGGTTGGAGGGTGGGGTTGGGTCTAGGGGATACTAGTACATTGCATCAGGAAAAGTGCACAGTGGAGAACAGTATACATTCTATGACTAAAACTTAGTATGAGCAATTGTGTAACCAAGAGATTAAATAAATTATTTTTAAAATGGAATAAAAATTTGTTTCCTTCCTTTATTTGATTTTTATATCTGATTGCTATCTTCTCAGATCAAAGTTTCCTCCTTTGAACTATGAATGATGTATTTTAATTATAAATTATATGCACCTGTGTCTCAATAGTAAACTATCTTTGCATCTAGGAAATAATTTACCTAATGTTATTAAAAAAAAAAAAAAAGAAAGGGTGGAGTGAGAATAAACTGTGCTTTGGAAGCCGAAGAGCTTTGTTTTTGCTGCTCCTGCATACTGAAGCTTTCAGATTATGCTTTCCTTATATAGATGTGGTGCAGTTTCAAAAATAGCCTGTGCTTTTTTAGACCTTTAAATACATCATCAATCATTGTCTTCTATGGTAATGCTTCAATTACCCAGGAAGAAAATAAAATACAGTAGCCATGGATGGAACGTGCCCATGTGCTTAAAATCCCAACTGTAAAAGGGCAGTGTTTGCATATTAGCCGTGTAAGCAGTGTAAGAACTGTGATGAACCATTAATAAGCCTCTCTCATGCTTTCTAAGTATTCAGGAAATGTATCGCCTGACAGGCCAGATCTTTATAGGATTAGCTTAATGGTTTGTCACTTCCTGCATTGCTTGCTGCTCTTCTGCCTTTTTCATCTGAATGATATTGCAAGGAGTGTACTGTATGGTTATAGGAGCCTAGTGTTTCTCCATGATAAGAGCCCCCATTTTAGGCACTTCCAGTTTATTTGTGTAAAATGACATAAAAAAAAGGAAAAAAAAGAAATAATACAAGCCCCAGGTCTTTATTCTTCAGACAAATCTTGTTGATTTTGTACCTACCGCCATGGTGGTGTCAAATTGACCATTCCCAGGTGATTGCCAGAATAACAAATCCTCACAGGGATGCTCTCTCCATCTAACCCGTTTGTATCTAAGGGAAACAAATACATGCAACATGCAAAGTCAGCCTGGAGAACAAACAGGTGCAGCTTGTTTGAACAAGATTATATCTGATGCCCATATGATAGCCAAGAAGTTCCAACATGTGTTTAGAAAAAAAAAAAAGAGAGGATATAAAATAGTGTTTTGAGTTATCTATGTGACCTATTTAGACTGCATGGTAATATATTTCAGTTATTTTTAAACAACAATGAAAATTTTTGTAGATCTTATGCAAACAAAAAATCTGCTTGTTGAAAAATGATTGTGAGTTTGAATATTTGGGGAATAAAATAATAAAACATATATGTTCTGCCCTTTGATGTTTTATTGAATACTTTTGCATATACCAATCAACATTATTTTCAGTAGGAAGTATTTCACACTGCAATAAGCCTGTAATTAATTTTCAGATTATCATCTGTGACTGTTTTATGATAAGTACACCAATTCCCTTGAAACATTTGAAGTGTCTACTACCTGCACCAATGATTTTATGAAGGTTCACAATCTGTGATTACCATTGAATTTAAACTTGCTCTATCTGACATGAGAACCTCTACTATATAGCGCCACAAAAATCGCATTATGCTTCTAGTTTCTCAAAACCTAAACATTATTTATAGCATTCCAGGTTTGTTTGTTTTCTCTCAATTGTTTTAATTTGCCTCAAGGGATTAATAATGGGAGAAAGACCTTTTTCATTACCAAATCACATATTATGAACATAGTCTGAGTGTGAATGACATTAATGCTTATTGGAAAGGCTCTGCAATTATTTTTAGCTTTGTGATGTTTTAGACCACTGGGTTTCTCAACATTCTCTCTCTGTAGACTGGAACTTCTTCACTAACAGGTGACTCACAGAGCAGCAGTTTTAAACAACTCCTTTAGGCAACCTATATTCATTTTCAAATATTTTTACACAACTATATATTTATATTAAATAATAATTGTCTGAACTTATATAGGTTTACTGACTTTTATTAGTCCTGTATGAATGAGTAATCCTCTTAGATTTTAAGATTAGAGCAAGAACTAATTAACTTATATCAGACATGGACATATATCATAAATAATATGACTAAAAACAGACATACATCTATTCTATTGCATTACATTTGTTTGTTATAAAAAGGCATAGTTCTTTATTAAAAGCTGAAAATTTAAGATAACCTTCTAAACACAAAAATGTATTTTGAGTAGTGCTCAGCAAATTGGTACTAGTTTAGGTTATGGCCTCAGAGAGTATTTGGTCTAAATTTCAAAATAAATTTATAACATTGGATATAAAATTAGATAGCATATAACATATATAGACAATCGTATTGAGAAATACAAAAATATGTCATGTCATATATGCTATCTCTTCTATAAACAGGATCTTTTTATAAACAGGATCTAATCAGAGAACTCCCAAGATTCTACAAAATATTAATTATTATACAAATAATAACTTGAGTTTTTTCATAATCTGTTTAAAATGCATGTCAGTGGTCCCGTAATATTGGCAAGTCTTCCCATCAGCTAATAAGAAAAACACTTCAATAAGTTAATAAATAAATGAATGAAAAAGTAAATTATTTTTACTCTTTGCCTTTTATAGGAAACAAAAACCTTACAAAACTATTCTGAAATTTTAAAATATATCTGAATATTGCTAAAAGAGAATCTCTGTGAAAAGTGATACCAAGATTTTTGTGTTTTCACATCTCTACATTCCAAATTCTGACTCTATCCTTGCTAACTTAAAATAAAAAATATTTCCCAAAAATATGGGGCCAGAGCAGTAGTGCAGCAGTAGGGCGTTTGCCTTGCATGTGGCTGACCTAGGACGGACCACTGTTTGATCCCCTGGTGTCCCATATGGCCCTTCAAGTCAGGAGCAATTTCTGAGCGCAGAGCCAGGAGTAATTCCTGAAGGTAACCGGGTGTGGCCCAAAAGCAAAAAAAAAAAAATTCCCTAAAATTCTAAACTGGAATTAAATAATATGAACATAATATTTTTTCATAGTCAAGCAAAAGGATGTTATACTAGTTAAATTGTTCATAGTATAATTAATTGGATCATAATTTCAAAAAATAATGCAGAGTATCTTCATCATTGTGCCCTGAATCAGTATTGTGCTATTTTCCTCAAGTAGCGTATACATTGGACCTTCAGTGGAACCAGAGCTGCTTCTTTCTGTTCCAGCATATTTCAATTCATTGTTTAACTTTAATTATTAAAGATTGAAGGTGCTTATTTTACACAGAGAATGCCAAGACTGTGACTTAATAGACACCACCAAGTCATATAGATGATATAAGGATAACCAGAGATCTGGAAAATTCTGTAAAATGTGTATGAGTGGATGGAGAAGCAGCCACACAATTCATCTGAGACAATTCATTGAACAAATATTATTTTAGATATTATAACGGTTTATTTCATACTAAAAATAATTTTATTCACTTTAACATCAGTAGTTGAACTATGTGATATATAAGGGATGATCATCTTTAAAAACTACAGAGATGGGGCTGGAGCAGTGGCACAAGCGGTAAGGTGTCTGCCTTGAGTGAACTAGCCTAGGATGGACCACGGGTTGATCCCCGGCGTTCCATATTGTTTTTAAGACAGGAGTGATTTCTGAGAGCATAGCCAGGAGTAACCCCTGAGCGTCACAGGGTGTGGGCTAATAACCAAAAAGCAACAAAATAAAACACCCCACGGAGATGCTTACTCTCGCACTACTTAGTACTACTAAACAGAAATTCTTATTATTATTCATAATGCTTTCTTCAGCTATGATGGTGGGGGGGCACCTGTGGCTACTCAAAATATATTAGAACTTCTGTGATACTGATCTAGTGGCAGTATTGGGGCCAAAAGGGTATAAGAGTGGCTCATACTGGGGGAAAGCATGTGAAACTGGTACAAAATTTGAGATCTTTTATATGCAAGGTGTGTACCTCACATGTTGATTTATCTTTATAGCTCCTCCATCTACCTTGTAAGATTTCTGTCATTAGTGGTTAATGAATTAGTCAATATTCATTCACGCTAGCAGGAGGAGGTTTGGTAGGCCCACGCCATGCCGGAGGCCTGCTTGGCCAGGCCTAGGGGGGGTGCGGGATTTGGGTAACCCCAGCACCCCTCGGCCACCTTGCTCCAGATCTCCAGGGCTTCCCCGGGCCACACGCCTGGGCAAGCCGGTGAGTTGGGTCCCTTGGTGGAGCTTGAAGGTACCCTAGGCCTTCCCCCACTATCCATGCGGCTCCTTAGGGAGGGTCTGGGTGGGGCTCTGAACTTCTGTTCTCCCAGCTTCTTGAAGGATCTCTCCTTCCTGGGAGCTGGGAGTCTAGCAGGAGGAGGTTTGGTAGGCCCACGCCATGCTGGAGGCCTGCTTGGCCAGGCCTAGGGGGGGTGCGGGATTTGGGTAACCCCAGCACCCCTCAGCCACCTTGCTCCAGATCTCCAGGGCTTCCCCGGGCCACACGCCTGGGCAAGCCGGTGAGTTGGGTCCCTTGGTGGAGCTTGAAGGTACCCTAGGCCTTCCCCCACTATCCATGCGGCTCCTTAGGGAGGGTCTGGGTGGGGCTCTGAACTTCTGTTCTCCCAGCTTCTTGAAGGATCTCTCCTTCCTGGGAGCCGGGAGTCTAGCAGGAGGAGGTTTGGTAGGCCCACGCCATGCTGGAGGCCTGCTTGGCCAGGCCTAGGGGGGGTGCGGGATTTGGGTAACCCTAGCACCCCTCAGCCACCTTGCTCCAGATCTCCAGGGCTTCCCCGGGCCACACGCCTGGGCAAGCCGGTGAGTTGGGTCCCTTGGTGGAGCTTGAAGGTACCCTAGGCCTTCCCCCACTATCCATGCGGCTCCTTAGGGAGGGTCTGGGTGGGGCTCTGAACTTCTGTTCTCCCAGCTTCTTGAAGGATCTCTCCTTCCTGGGAGCCGGGAGTCTAGCAGGAGGAGGTTTGGCTGGCACTGGTAATCTCTGTCCAGTCTACATTTTCAAAATGTAGTACTCTCACAAGAAACATTAATAGTACTCACTATCATTGAATTATGTTTTTATGTATGCAGAATGTCCATTTTGTACTCTGCCCTTTTGCATACCCCTTCATAAGTTCATACTTCTCTTTAACTTCTTTAACTCCTATCATCATTACTCCTTTTTTACCCTTTCTAACTTAAGTACTGTTGAGTCCTAATTCACAGATCAAAGTGGTGCCCTAGAGTTAACACCCACCCAACTATTTTAAAAGGCATAAAAAGGACACATATCTTTTCAACATTTTATGGGTGTTTTCTTTGACGGCTATAACTTTTGCTAAATACTTTCTTATACAGTGATGATCCCCCCCCCATGTTTTTTATCTTCTCTTTGTGAACTGCTCAATATGGAATTTGGTGTGAAAGAATCCCTCAGTTTAATACTTATGTTTGAACCAAGTCATGGGTCTTGTTGGAAATGTTCTTATGCCCCCATATATCTGATAGCACCACGTGGCTTTATATCTTGTTTGCGTAGGCACACTAACATGCGAAAATACTATACATACCAATAAGTTCTTATCTAATAGATATGGGAACACACAAATCTTGTAGTGCAATGAGACCTTACACCCTGAACATTGACATAAAGACCTGGCACAGGCCTCAGAAAAATGGGCATTCTCCATTTACCCCTTGATCTACAGAAGACATTTACAAAACATCCAAGGTTGTATATAACATCACCCGGAGGCATTCCTGTACCAGGGACGATCCTACAGCTGCTCTGACATCGATCTACTCAAAAGAGACATCCCTTAACACTGAGAAGACAACAAGAACAATGACCTGCTTACTGGACAGGGCTTGCTGTATTGCCCCTTTATGGTGAGGTTTGTCTATAACATCACCTGGAAGCAATCCTCTACCACGGAAGACCCTACCACTGCTCAGACATCGTCCTGCTCAAAAGAGACTTCCCTTAACACTGAGAAGACTTAACAACAACAACCTGCTTATAGGACAGGGCTTCCTGCATTCCCCTTTCATGGTGAGGTGAAATGAGAAGGCACTCCACATCATGACTTCAATGTAGGACATGCAGATTCCAGAATCTTTAATACAGAAACATGAGACCAACAACAGAGACTGTGTGATAAGTGTGTTGGCGCTACGGACAATGTCTTGGAGCGAACGATAACTTTCCTGAGGCCTAGAGCTGGTCTTATGCCAGGAAACTTCAGGGGTAGGATCTCTTTGTATTTAGGCCAAGGCTATTCCTTTCCATGCCTCTCATATTTTGGTGGGCCTATGCAAACAACAATTGCTACTCTAACACCGTTTTTACTGTGCTCCTTGGACTCTAATCCTTAAAACACACCCACTTAAAATTTGAGGTTAACTTAAGCTAATATGCATGTACATGGAAATGTAAAAAATACTATGCCTCTAATGTTTAAGGAGTTACGTAAGTTTGATGGCTTCAGATTGCCTTGTGTGCTGTTAAGAAATATTATAATGTGCTACAATCTGGGGACTTGAGGGAAAAAGTAATTGCACATGGATTCTGTTTTATTTATCTTAACTTTCTTTGGTGAAAGTTCAAAGTTAAGATATCAGCAAGGGGACTTCTTCAGATAATTATGTTATGGGTGATTGTCCTTCCACTGTAACTTTACCTTATCCTCTTTCTTTGCATCTTTTGTTCTCATAATTCATAATAAAAAAAAAGTGAAAAAAAATTCATTCACTATATTTTGCCATACTCAAGCACATATACTTGATATAATTGAATATTGAATAGAAAAAAGTCTATATGTTTCTACTCTCAAACTGGGAGGACCAGCCACAATGAAACATCTAGAAGATTTATATATACATGTATATATATATATATATATATAGATAGATAGATAGATAGATAGATAGATAGATAGATAGATAGATAGATAGATAGATAGCATATAACATTATATCAACACTCAATATTCTATATCAATAAAGTTATGAAAATTTAAATTTGATGGGTTCTTCAAAGAGACAGATGCGAGACTATATTTTACTCAAGATTGTTTAATAGGTCTGGAGAAGTAGTCTAGGAAGTGAGGCATTTGCCTTGCATGTAGCTAACCAGGTTTGCTTTCCTACCACCTATGGTTCTATAAAACTCTAGAAGTTATCTCTGAGCATAGAGATAGAAGTAAACCAGAAGGTTGCTGGATGTGACCTACAAAATGAAAAAACAACAAGAAGATAATTTCTTACAGAATTATTTTATAATTACAGAATTTTCACAAAATAGAATTTTTAAGTAGGTTTAAGGTTTTTAGTACTTAGGGGTCTTTTAGTCCACTTCCTAAAACATTTAGTCTGTCCTGGGATAATGAGCTCCCTATTAGAATCCAAATATGTGAAACAGTTGTATTCTATATTGCCAGAAATCATAAGTCACATCAACTGTGCTTGCATATACCCTTGAGCCATGTGATTTTAATTTGCAAAAATATCTATATATTAATGTAAAGTAAGACTGATATCTCTACATTAAGATAACAAAATAAGTACCTATTCATTCCTATTTTCTTAACATATTGTTTTTCTCTTTAGAATTTTTCTTTCACTGTTAGGCATACAGGAACACTTAGAAATGTTTACAAGATGTATATATATGTATATATATATTTATAAGATGTATATATATATAAAGATATGAACAGTCCCCCTTCAAGATCAAGAAAGTTATGATTGCTTTCCCAGGATTAGTTCTGCCACTTAATATTTATCAGCTGATAGAAAGTAGTTTATGTCTCTATATTTAATGCTTTGTTTGGGATGGATTGTTTTCTGAATTATCATTTGATCATAGAGTATATTAGATTTTCATTTTAGTTTCAAATATTATCCAACTGTTGCATGAAGTAAATTGTATTATTTCACATATCACTCTCATTAGAAAATTTAATTTCCCTTACAAATTTTGCCATTAACAAATTAGTTACCTAAAAACACTAAATATAATCTACTCTCAGCTTAATAATTTCTATTTTAAAAAATAGAATGTTATCACTATATAAACCATGTGGTCAAATAGCCTTTTATCTTTGTTTTCTTTCACATTTAGAATGTAATACAGTTAAAGTAAGTAACTTGCTTCATAACAATAATTAAGAAGATGGTTTTATATTACAATATTTATAACAGCTAATAGCAAAATACACAAATTCAAATTAATTAAGTGTTTTTTCTATTGTCATTGCATTTTTCTACTCTATTCTAATAAGAAATAAGTTGAGGGGCTAGAGAGTTAGTGTAGGTATTAAAGCACACTGGTTGATTTTAAGAATCAAATGGCTTCCCAGAATCACTAGGAGTAATATTAGGGACCTTGATCACTGCTACACGTAGCCCCAATGGTCCCTACAACCCTAGAAACCCAAAAGCATCATATCCTTGGGACTTTATTTTTACCTTCAAGAATGGTTAGATAAGGGGCGGAGAGATAGCATGGAGGTAGTGTGTTTGCCTTACATGCACAAGTACGGTGTTCGAATCCCAGCATCCTATATGGTCCCCCAAGCCTGCCAGGGGTGATTTCTGAGTGTAAAAGCCAGGAGTAACCCCTGAGCGCTTCTGGGTGTGACCCAAACACCAAAAAAAAAAAAATGGTTAGCCAAAAGTCATTGGGCATAACAACAGGTCTCCTGAGCACTGCTTGGGAGTCACTCTAATTCCTTCTTCCATAAAGATAAGTAAAAATACAATTGCAGAGCAGTATCACAAAGTTCATAAAACTAGAAAATAACTTTTAGATATTATTTTCAAATAAATTTTGATTTCTAGTAAAAAAATCTTATTGAATCATTTTTGTAATTTGGATGCAAAGATGCAATTTATCCAGTGACAAAATGATATTATAAATAGCCTAGCATGTAACTGTTTTCTTCTATTTCTAAGATTTTGCTAATCTCTATATTGTAAGGGGTATTCTGACTCTATATATCTACTAGCCTGAGTATAAAAGAAATATGTTTTAATAAAAAGTGATTTGTTTATAATATTTATATTATTTTTTCCAACAATGCTGGACAGGAGAGTAGCAGGAAACTCCCAGAGGTATTCATTCTAAATTGCAACTTAAACATTAGATGCTCAAACCCAGTCATGATGGGTAAATTGGTCTGGTGGTAGTGAGGCTTCCAAGGCTATACTCTACAGTGTAAAAAGGGACTGGACTACCAGGGGTCAATAATGTAATAATATATATACTATTTTATTACATTGAACAGTCTTCTAGTCCTTGTTTCACTTTTTTTATAACAACTGTTCACAGGGGCCAGAGTCATCATAGATCAAGCACATTTGACTTGCATGTGACCCACCAAGCTTTAATCCCCACCTACATATATGATTCCCTTAGTACTACCAGGAGAGATCCTGGAGTACAAAGTTAGGAATAATTCAGAATGTGGCCTCAAAATAAAAACAAACATTGTTAACAAAGTTTTACACAAAATAATTTTTACTTTTAATACGACATGTTTATAAAACCAGCATAAGAGTAGAAAAATGAGACAATTTTAGTTTGCTCACAAACACACACATTTCCCAGTATAATTTTAATACTAAAAATGAACACATTCAATTATTTTTCTAAATTTTATCTAAACACAAAATGCATGGTGTATTTTGGAGTCTATTTATAGAATGGTACATCTGATGGCAAATTTTGATAGTATTATTTACATTTATCAGAATTTGATCTCTGGCACTACGTGACTGTGAGCACTGCAAGGAGTGAATTCTGAGCACCAAATTAGCAGTTACTTTAGGGAACTTCGGATTGTACCTTTATATATATGTTTATGTATATATGCAAATATATATAAATAAATAATAATTTATACATTACATTTATACATATATGTGTATATGTGCACATGTCTATACAACATATATAAATATGTGTAATTATATGTTCATAAGCAATATGCTAAATTCATACTTTATATTTATCTCTGAGTGATAATTACCAGAAGTACAATAAGTTGAACGATAAAAATTTAATATTGTTATATTATAGTATCAAAATATTCATTTGCTGCATAATATGAAACTGGGTTAAACAGAAACTATTGTTGGGCACAATAGTGCAAGAGTTTAAAACGTGTTTCTTTCTTTTTTGGTTAACCAACTATTTTGATCCACAGTACCACATAGTTCCTAGCCAACACTGTTCCATCTTTGTAATCCCCAGCATTACTGACTCCAAAGAAAACCATGTATGATTGGCCAAAAATTTTCAGGTTAGCTCTGTATCTTTTTATTTGGGAGAATACTAATACTTAGCCTCAAAAAAACAAAAACAGAAACAAAAATTAAAAAGCCAAAAAAGAAACCTTTCAAAGTTTAACTCCAAATAATTATTTTTGTGTATATCAATTTATATTATTAGAAGATAGCAATAATATATAATATATAATATAATTAGAGCAATTTTTATATTCTTACACTGTGCAATATTTCTTTCATAATATTTATTGTTTTTATATATTTAGAATTAAAAAGTCCTCTCATACCATTAGAATATGTGATATTTTTTATCTTTTTCTTTCTTTCTTTTTGTTTTAGAGGCCACACACAGGTCAGGAATCAATTCTTGAGCTTCACATAGGCAAGGCATGTATTTTATGACTTGAGTCACTTCTGTCATTGTTGAGTTTGTCGTGTCCCAAAATTTTTTACTTCCATCTTATCTAATTTAAAATATTTTATGTGCATAATTAAGTCAATTCAAAGTTGCTAATTATAATTACTGTCAGTAAACAATTCCATATACATTTGATTTAAATTTTGTTCCCATATACTGTTATCAGGTGATTGATATCAAACAAAAATTTTCCCTATAAAAACTTAAAATTAAGTCAGCATAATTTATACATAATATGTTGGCTAACATCAAAATAACTGCTAGTAATATCTATAAAATACTTTTGTAATTAAGAGTATAGACGTACTAATCCCATTTAACTCTGTAAATGCATCCACTGAACTCAAAAGGAAAGAAATCTGATAAGAAAGCTGGCTGATTTATTTTCTGATTATAGCTCAAAGAGAACCAATTAATTAATCATTTAAAATATGTTGTGCTAGAAGGCACCCTTTTTATCTTTAAATACAAAATTAATTCTGATAAAATATTTTAATAAAAGAATCATTATTTATTATTGCCTTTTGAATTTAACAAATGAGTATGAAATTTCAATGTACATATTTTTGTGGGATCATTTCTCTTATTGAGCTAAAGCTATGCAAGGATTAATTGAGAAAGCTCAAAAGAATATTAATTGTGTATGTATATAGTATTATAATTAGAAAAATAGCATGTCCAGAAGCATTGGGAAAAAAGAAAACTCTAAAACTGTTGGATCATAGTTTTTTATTTGTGTTTAAAAATTTAGAAATATCCAACATTTGGCAATTTTTTGAAATCATCTATAAGGCCTAAAATTTAATAAATTATTTAATATAACTTTTTCTTTATTGCTATAATAATCTTGGTATGTATCCAATTTACCAAAAATAGTTTATGAAGGTATTAGTAATATTGACAAATTAATATTTTATTAGAAACCTCAAACAGAAAGTGTGTGGACGTTACTATATATTTTATTGCCTTAAGAAGAATAAAGATATATAAAAAACTGACTACATAGGAAACCATCTTAGTTTGTTTTCACATTAGAACATGTAGAGAGTTGAATCCAAGATTTCTAGATTATTTTCAATTACTTCTTACTTTTGTCACTGCCTTTTTCTAGCAATATATTCTTTTAATTTTTATTGTGAACAAAGTGAATTATAAGTCTTTCACAATAATATTTAAGTTGCATAGTGACAATGTATCAGGGGCATTCTCACCACCAGTGTTGTCCTCCCTTCATTCCTGTTCCCAGCATGCATCTCATATCTCCTTCCTTTCCACCCCCAGCTACTAGTGTAATTGGTCCCCTCTGTGTATAACTTGTTGTAGATTGGGGATCTATTTTATTGTCTTTGGCTTTGAATTTGGTGTTTAAGTCTGATCCTTTTTTATTTCTACTTAATGTTCATATGGCTGTTTAGTCCTGGTACCATCCATTTTCCACTTCAATTTTTAATAAATTTTTATTTTTTTAATAATTTTTATTGATAGCAATGTGATTACAAGTCTTTCATATTTATATTTAAGGTACATAGTGACAGTGAATTAGGGCCATTCCCACCACCATTGTTGACCTCCCTCTGCCACTTCCATGCATGCATTCCATACCTCTACTCTAGCCCCCTGAACTGCTAGTGTAACAGGTCCCTTTTGTAGTTTGTTATAGTTTGGGTCTCTTGATTCTAGTGTTATTGACTTTGGGTTGGGTATTTAGGTCTGATCATTTTTTATTGCTCATTAGACTGATTTGCCCCTGGTACCTAATTTTGTCTCAAATTTTAATGAATTTTAATTGAATGACCATGAGATGCAATTATAAAGTTGTTTATTATTGAGTTTAAATCAGACAATGCCTAACACTCATTTCTTTTCCAGTGCATATTTCCCACCATCAATGTTCCCAGTTTCCATCCTTGCCCCTCTATCCTCATCCCTATCTGCATTTATGGCAGATATTTTTTATGTTCTCTTACTATAGCATATTAATGGTGGTTCTGAGTGATAGTACAGTGGGTAGGGTGATTGCTTGCACCAGGCAAAACCAAGCTTGATCTGGGACATTCTCTATGGTCTCCTGAGTATACTAGGAGTAATTCCTGAGTGTAGAGCCCAAAGTGACCTATGAAAATCACTTGGTCTGCTTTGTAAAACAAAGCAATAAAAAATAAGAAAAAAAACTTTCCTTTGCGCTCTAAAGCTAGTACAGCAGCTAATATATATACCAAGTACAAGTAACTTACTGGGGTTTAGTCTTGGTATCATATATGGTCCTCCAGTCCCTGCCAGGAACATTCTGATAGTCAGGAGTAGCCCTAACAACAGCTGTGTGTGGCTCAAAAATTAAAAGAAAAAAATGCCATATTTTTAGTGAAATATTGATTTGCTATTGTTTCATATGTTTACCCTTGAATGTTTTTGAGTTTTCTAATGTTTTAGGATTCTTTTTTGTTTGTTTTGTTTTTGGGCCACACCCAGTAACTCTCAGGGTTAACGAGAGCTCAGAAATCACTGCTGATCTGGGGCACCACATGGGACGCAGGGGAATCAAACTCAAGGTTAGCTGCTTGCAAGGTAAATGCCCTACCGCTGTAACACCACTCAGGTACGTTTTAGAATTTTTTTTTTTTACCATTGAGGGCCCTGAGCGGTGGCGCAAGCAGTAAGACAACTGCCTTGCCTGCGCTATCCTAGGACTGACCCCGGTTTGATCCCCTGGGGTCCCATATGGTCCCTCAAGCCAGGAGTGATTTCTGAGCACATAATCAGGAGAAACCCCTGAGCATCACCGGGTGTGCCCCCCCCCCAAATAAGTATTCTTTTACCATTGAATGAATTGTTTACCTATAAATGAAACTATGTCATGTGACATTCATACATTTGCCCATGATTTATTTCATTAAATTTGATATGCTTGAGATTCTTCCCAAATACTCTCTATATAAGAAACACCTTCCTTTGCTGAATTTCATTTCATTATTTTCTATTGTTGGAAGAAATTTAAGTTGTTCCTTGTTTGCAACATTTGAATTGCTTCTAGATTGGAACAATTACAAATTAAAAATTTTAAATAAGTACATTCTTATATACAAATATAACTATGTACTAGAAAATTGCATTATTATTTTATTTGGGGGCCAACCTTGCAATTATCAGCATTTACTCAGGGCTTTGAACTCAGAAATTATACTGGAGATACTCAAGTTACCATATGGAATGGTGGGACTGGGGATTGAACCCAAGCCATCCCACTGTACTATATTATTCCAGCCCCTGCTTTATTTTATATTAATTTTATTAATTATATTATATTAATAATAAGTATATTATTTAGTAGTAATCTGAGGACCAAACCATAATTATATATGCATATAAATATATTTATGTTTGCATATATAAATATATAGTGATTTAGCCATTTTTCTAATTACATGAGTTATCTGCTAGCTCCACATCACAACTATTTGGCATTTCTAAGCTCCTTTTAAAAATACTCATGTAATGATATTTCTCTATGATTTAAATTTGCATGTTCTGATGACTAAAGATAATGTGGGTCCATATATATTTGTATATATATCTGCCAATACATTTCTAAAAGTAATTCTTTATAACATATTTGATTTGTTTATTCAGAAATTATGAATAGATTCTTGGTGAATTGAAGAAATGAAAAAGAAAGATGTAAGTCTATAATCATTGCTATGTTTAAACATATATACTTATAAAATTTCACTGTTATACAAAATTGCAATGAACACAAAAATAAAGACAATGAAGGATATGGAAAAATAGAATTAGAGATATAGTCCTTAAATCTTAGTATGCATATAAAAATCTACTTAAATGATCATTCAAATTTTTACATCTGAAATTATTCAAAAAATTTGTTTTGTTTTTGGGCCACTCCTGGTGGCTCTCAAGGGCTCCTCTTGCTCTATGCTGAGAAATAAATCCTTATAGTCTTGTGGAACCATATGGGAATCGAGGGTAAAGCCTGGGTACATTCCAGGTCAGTAGCATCCAAGGCAAATGTGGCATTTGATGGGAAATAGTAACAGTAGTTGAAAAAATTCATCTCACAGTGAGCAAGGGAACAAGTACATGTTTGTTCTGTACATGCTACATTTTGTATAACTTTCTGCTTCTCAGTTCATCTGGATGCATTTTAATTCATTTTCCTGATTTCATGTGGAAGAAAATTGGTAATAAGCAAAAACAAAAGTTAAAATGTGTTCAATTGGCCCCCTAAACAGTCACATGGATTGTAACAAACCCATATCTCTAGATAAGTGTAGGTATAGAATTTACTACAGATCTACTGGAGAAAAATTGATAAAATTTTTAATAAAAATAGTAAATATTATATAGCAGTAATTGGGAATAAATAAATTTGTAAATTCAAATTATATGTGTAATTACAGGAAGAACTTTTATCATTTTTATAAAGGGAAGAAGAGTTAATATATGTGATTTTGCAAGTAATAAGAGCAATATAGAAAAAATAAGTAATAATAAAAAAGCAGCCAGAGTCCATGTGAAAATGAGTCTATGTTTAATATAAATATTCACAAAAACTGATGACAAGAATTTGAAAACCTTTTCTTTTACAGGTGCTATAGATGACTATCAATTTGGGAATTGGTGATAAACATGCATATTTTTTACCTCAACTCTAATTGCAAAAGTGATGGATATAACTGGCATATGCTTTTTATTTATTATTTATTATTTATTATACATAAAAATATATTCCATATTATTACTCTTAAGCAAGCATAAACTGAAATTATGTATGAAATATAATTCACATAAATTCTAAAATCAAGCACAGAAACAACACCAAATGTTCATGAAATAGAAATTCTAGCATTTATATATTGCCATTCATTATAAATGTAAACTGGTTTCCTACTCTCAAAAAATGGTGTGACAATGTGAAAACACCTATATCTCTCCAATTACACTACTGATCTTACATCCCCCAAATTAAAAGGTCATTTTTTTACAACATATTGAGCACAAATATGCTAATAATAGCTTTATTCAACAGCAGCACAGGGGCCAGAGAGATAGCACAGCAGTAGGGCATTTGCCTTTCATGCAGCCAATCCAGGATGGAGAGTGGTTGAATCCTGGCTTCCCATATGGTCCCTCATGCCTGCCTGGGGAAATTCCTGAGAGCAAAGCTAGGAGCAAACCCTGAATGCCGCCAGGTATAACCCAAAAACAGACAAACAAACAAACAAAAAATCAGTAGCACAAACTCAAAGCAACCTGTATTCTTTCAGTGCCTCATCAGAAAAATGTTTGGCTTATGGTAGGTGTCCTCTCTCTCCTCTCTTCTCTCTCTTCTCTCTCCTCTCTCTCTTCTCTTTCCCCTCTCTCCTCTCTCCCTCTCTCGCTCTCTCCCCCCCCTCTCTCTCTCTCACACACACACACTGGAATGAATAACAAGAATTAACCCGAATTTAAAATAAATCTTGGGGCTGGAGAGATAGCATGGAGGGGTAGGCCTTTTGCCTTTCATGAAGGTCAGTGGTTCAAATCCCTGCATCCCATATGGTCCCCTGAGCATGCCAGGAGCGATTTCTGAGCATAGAGCATAGAGCCTGAGCACTGCCGAGTGTGACCCAAGAACCAAAAATAAATAAATAAATAAATAAATAAATAAATAAATAAATAAATAAATAAATAAATAAATAAATTTTTATGAGGTCATATACACTGTATGCACAATAAAAATTAAAAAATAAGATATAGTTTATTCTCCAAATCTCCGGAAATAATTCTGTGGGAAGAACTAATTGTGGGACTACAGGAAGACAATATGAGGGCATTGCTAGTAATGGAAAAGATCAGCACTGACTAAACTTTATCCATGCTACATCTTGATTGTATTTTTGTCCAATAGATCTTCAAGGTCTATTACTAAAAGATCCTGGGAAAAAGTTGAATGGAATTTGTCTGTATGAAAATCTATTATTTTGAAATAAACTTGTAATTTAAAATGATATGCAAGTGTAACAAAAGCAAAAAAAAATACCTGACATATTCAAATATTCAAAGCTGACCTAGTTAAAAGTCTTAGGAATAATAGTTGAACAAAACACAGTCAATGCTGCATTCTTTAGTTTTGAGGGGCCACACTGGTGGTTCTCAGGGATCACTCCTCTTAGTGGTCAGGGGATCTTATGTATTCTGAGGTTAATCCTAAGGACATCTACGTGAAAGCCATGCAATGAGCCTTATCTGCTAATTTATCTTCCCAGCCCTTGAACAAATTATTAACTCTTCAAACTACAGAATAGAAAAAAATGAATTCAATAGCAGACATAGTAACAATATCGCAAACCAGAGTTTCTTAAAAGAAAGAGAGAGGGAGGGAGTGAAAAAGAGCAAGAGACAGAAACAGAGACAGAGTAAGAGAAGAAAGTTTGCCCTAGAGGTAGGCAAAGGGGAGAGTAGGTCAGAAAATGGGGACATTGGTGGCAGGAAATATTTACTGATGAAATTGTACATTTTATGACTAAAGCTCTATCACTAATAATTTTGTAACTGAAATTAAAGAAATAAACAGGGGCCTTAGTGATAGCAGAGTGGGTAGAGTTTTATACCTTGTAAGGATCCATCAGGGTTTGTTCCCTGGAATCTTATTCCATCCCCAAACTTGCCAGGAGTAATTTCTGAGCACAGAGCCAGGAGTAACCCCTGGGTGCCCTGGGTGGCCCCAAAACACAAAACAAAACAAAAAACCCGTTTTATGAACAACCTTGTAATCACAATGAATAATGTAATTAAAAAAAAAGAAAAATAATAATGGCCATCATTTAAAAGTTGAATATTTTATTGATGATTACTAATGTCATAACTTTTGGAATTCTATTAATTATTTAGAAATATAAATAAATTAAGCCCAAATAGAGCCATATTTTGAAAACTATATGTCATACAATTTTCTTAATATTAAAATGTAGTATTTTGAGAATAATATTTTGAGGTAGAAATATAATTTAAATTTCTAATCTACTTCAAATCCAATTTTAGTAGTTTATTGTTTGTTTTGGATTAAAGTATTTATATTCTGTTAATTAGAATTATAGTATAATTGTCATTATTATAAATATTTACCTATAAGGAAAAGGTTTTTTTGTTTTTGTTTTTTGGGCCACACCTGGTGATGCTCAGGGGTTACTCCTGGCTATGCATTCAGAAATCGCTCTTAGATTGGGAGACCATATGGGATAACAGAGATTGATACCAAATCTGTCCTGGGTTGGCCACGTGCAAGACAACTGCCCTACTTTTGTGCTATCCCTCCAGCCCCTGTATATACATAAGAGGTTTAAGAAATGCTAACCAAATATTAAATAAAGTTATTTGTAAACATTATAATTATAACTAAAATTCAACTACAAACATATTTGTAATCATGGTGCTTAAATAAAGATGAAAAAAAAACTAACCAAAAAACACATGGTGCTGTCAACACAATAAGCATTAATATCGCAAAATTAAATGTGGAGGCCACGTAAAAGGCAAAACTGACAATAAAATTGAAGAATTATAAAAATTTTTCCATGTTTTATTTATTTTTATCCTTCATAGATTTTGTGTCAGATTTGAAAAGTAAACACTGAAGTTTTTCTATACAACTTAATTTAAGATCAACTAAACCCTGGGGTTGGAGACATAATAGAGGAAATAAGTAACTTGCCTTGTATAAGGCTGACCCGAGTTCAGTCTCGGCCAGAAATCCTATAGGGTCCCCTGGGCACCGCATCATATCTGGTGATATTCAGGGGTTACTCCTAGCTATGTGCTCAGAAATCACTCCTAGCTTGGGGAACTCTATGGGACTCCGGGGATAGAACTGCTGTCTTTCCATCCAAGGTTAGTACGTGCAAGTGCCCTACCACTTGTGCTAACTGCTCCAGCCTCACAAAGAATGATTCTTGAGTGCAAAACTAGGAACAAGCACTGCCATTTGCTTAAGTAGTCCATCACAAAAATTTTAAAATAAGCCAGAAATTTTGTCCTTTTTGTTATTTACACTTGTGTTTTGAAGTAAAAGGGTTAAATAGATATTTTTATATCTAGTCTTCCTTTATGTCATGAGTATATTCTATGAAACACATGTCAAATGCTATAATGGTATTCTGAAAGTTTTCTGAGAAGTAATTTTGGTTCAAAGGAAAATGTTTGGCAAATTCTGTGATCTCAAAGAATTTATTAATATACCTTGGGAAATAAACATATCAATTAGATTTTAGAGTAGATTCATACTTTTAATATTATCTTCATTATAAATGTGCTAAATTTCAACGAGTTCCACAAATTCCCACTCATATTTATTCCAGTAGGTATTAAAATGTTACAAAGAGAAGAATACTTTGCTTACAAAAATAACAGTTATTATAAGTAATTAATGATAAGGAATCATATTTTAATTGAGATAAACATCTTAAAGACACCTTTCATTTTATCCTAAATATCTTTGTTTTTTGTTGTTTGTCATGGTTTGGGGTCAGACATGATGCTCAGGTGTTACTCCTGGCTATGCACTCAAAAATTGCTACTGGCTTGAGGGACCATCTGGGATGCTGGGGAATCGAACCTCGGTCCATCCTAGGCTAGCACTTGCACGCACATGCCTTACCTCTAGCGCCACCACTCTGGCCTCCTAAATATCTTTTTTATATCTTCTAAAATGGTGTACTCTAAAAAGTAAAAATATTAATGAAGAGATATTGATCATAGTATTCTAATTTATTTTAGCAAAACGTATGGAATCTATCTAGTCATTTAGCATATTTAATTTTAACATAATGTCTCACTATCTCTTTGAATTTGTCAAAAGTTCACATTATATTATAGCTTTTAAATGTTGATTTCTTAAAATACATAATTAGCAATTATCCTTGTTTGTATTTATTTAATATAATTTGCAATTCATTTATTCTCTAATACTTTATTTTCAAATAATTAACAATTTGTTATGAAAATCTATTACTTTTCAATAATCTTTCTATTTATTACATCTCCTAACATGGGACATGTATTTATTTGTTTATATGCTTGGAAGATTTTAAAGTTTAATTAACATTTCAAATGTCATGCAGATTATAGTAGAATGCAGTTAAGAAGGCAGTGGAATAAGTGGGTTGTAATATCAATGTATTTAATGTTTCCTTGATTGCTTCAACTCTTGGTGTTTTAATTGCCTCAATTCTAACATAGAGATAATAAACCTTCCTTATATTGATATATTGCTTACAAAATAGAAGAGATGATTAAAAACCTACACAAAGCCATACATATAATGTTAGGAGAGGATATTACTTCTTGAAGATGTATCTAATACTGTCAACTCAGTTTTCTTTTTCAAAACTGAAAATGTATGTTTCTATTTAAGTTTTCTTCATGACTTTTACTTCTTCAGAAACTTTTTAAGATCGAAAGATCAATTTGATATTGATTTACGTTTCATGAATAAGTAAAACTCAATAGCCTATAGTAATTAATAGATTTTAATAAAATAAACATTGTACTTTTTTCTTATTTTCTTAATAATCTAAATATGTGCAAAGCTTAAAAGCAATTGTAATGTTATCAAAGAACAATGCTATTTTATCATGTTTGGAGTTAAACTGCTTCAATTAAAACAAAAAAATGTGAACTTAAAATAAAATTAAAACTTAATTACCTGATTTATAATTTATATGACATTACACACATTCATAGTAATGAGTTTAGTGATTTTTTTTTATTTTATCTAGGACCAGAGTATAAGACCAAAATTAGTTTGTGATTAGTTCTACAAAAATATTCAAAGAAGTCTAGTAAATTATTCAAAACACAGAGGGAAATTTCTGAAAATAAACTACAATTGTTTTTCTTAGTCTCTATTCCCTGTAGATTATATAAATACTTCATGTAGGTAGAATGATCTAAGAAATCCATGACATTTATTAAGATATAGATGACACAGAAAAATGACTATAGATCAAGCCATCCTTAAATAGAGTTTCTTAAATGCTATGTTAAACTGACTGGTCTCTTCTCTCCAAAGTTTAAGCATCATTGCAAGATATATCACTCCAGAATAAATTAACTTTGAAGCAGCAAGTATATCACTAGATTCTAATTCTAGCTTGTTCGGCAATAAATATCTTTGGGGCCCGAGTGCTAGCACAGCGGTAAGATGTTTGCCTTGCATGTGACAGACCTGAGATTCACCCGGATTCAACCCCTGACATCCTTATGGTCCTCTGTGCTTGCCAGGATCTATTTCTGAGCACAGAGCCAGGAATAACACAGAGCCTGTTGGGTGTGGCCAACACCCCCCCTCCCCCCAAAATAATAAACTAAAGTTTTCAAATGAAGTTAAAGGTATCTAGTACTTTTAAATTCTAAAACTTGGGGGGAAAGCACAGGTTTTTAAGGTACTTGCTTTGCATGCAGAGATCCGATTTTTATTCGTAGCACCACATAGGGTCCCTGAGAACCACCAGGCATGAACCTTTAGTACGGATCTAAAAGTTAGTGCTCCAAAGCAGAGATAGCCTGGATTGCTCTTAGGGCCAGCTTTTAAAATAAATTGTACTCGCTTAGCCTCTGCATAAGTGAAAGCTGAGAGAGAGAGAGAGAGAGAGAGAGAGAGAGAGAGAGAGAGAGAGAGAGAGAGAGAGAGAGAGAGAGAGAGAGAGAGAGAGAGAGAGAGAGAGAGAGAGAGAGAGAGAGAGAGAGAGAGAGAGAGAGAGAGAGAGAGAGAGAGAGAGAGAGAGAGAGAGAGAGAGAGAGAGAGAGAGAGAGAGAGGAGAGAGAGAGAGAGAGAGAGAGAGAGAGAGAGAGAGAGAGCGCTTTAATGTTTTTTGGTTTATGTGTGTCCTTGTCACAGCCACTTGTCTCTGCCACTTTGTCCATTCCAGGGTGCCCAGTCCTTTTTAGATCAGTCATGGGCCAGTTAAACTTTATTTAACTCAGTTCCTATGCCCACGTGATGAGTTTTTAGAAGCAGTGGGGGCCTGTAAGTAGGGCCTGTTTCCCAAGAACTCATTACCAGGCTGGGATATTATTTGAAGACAAACCCACTGAAGAGCACAGACAATCAGTTGCTTTCTTATACTCTTGGGGATCTTGAAATAGTCTGAGCCTGCTGGGACTCTTATTTACAAGGTGTTTGGATTTTAAGGTAGGCATTGTCCTTGCCCTGAATATCACAGCACTGACTTTATTCTACATGTCAAAACACTTTTCTATATAATTGTTTCTCTTGAAAAATGTTTAACATCCTAGTTTTTTCATAAGCTCAATTGTTTTTACTGGTAAATGAGCTCAAAAATGTGTTCTCTAGAAAGAACCTGATTTTTTAAAAAAACATTGCATTGAAAACCAAATAATCATCAGATAAAAAGTGCAAAATTCACTAATAATAAAGAATTCAAGAAAATTAGTTTAGCATGTGTTTAATGCTTGAGTATAATTATATCCTTGCATATTTTATAGAATATTTTATCAGCAGATGTAAAATCATACTATAAGAAAAGAACATGTCTAAAGTGTTCATTTTAAATTAACATAAAAGAAAGTATTAAAAATATTCGTTTAGCATGGAAAGATCACCCAGGGGGCGGTATTCATGATATGGCCAAAGATTTTCTCATAAAAAGTCACACAAATTGAACAGCACTGGTTTATTACTAACATACAAGGAATATTAGTAGCTAGACTACAGTATAAATACTATTAAAACACATGCTATTTGCAATAAATTAAAATTTCAAAGCATAGAACAATGACAAAAATAAAAATAAGCAGAAATGTTTTAAAATAGCAAAGGTAAGTAACATGTTTTTAAAGAAAAAATAAAACACTTGTTTATATTTATGAGTATGTCAATATTATTCAAATAATAAACAAGAGAAAGATAACAAACCTCTTTAAAGCAAAGAATAGAAATTTAAACATGATATGTTTAATTGGATGAAAAGTTGAGTAGCCAAATGTCAAGGTGAAAGGACTAGAGAGAGATATATGAGTCTTGCAGGGATTCATATGACTCATATTATCAATTGGCATTTATATGATTCAGCAGCAACAATTCCATTTTTAATTAAAATTTCAGGATTTCAGGGAAGAAAATTCAAAGCCACCTACGATGTGACCCTTTTTCTCTACTTCAAGATAATAAGTTCTCTTTACTGATGTGACTGCATTAGAGTCAAGCAATATTTTTGTGACATATGATTTGCTCTAATGATCTAGAATAACTATAAACTTTAAATCACTGCCCAAATAAGTGAATACAATTAAATAATCATAATATTTCAAAAGAAACATGGTACAAAAATACAATATTGTCTTAATTTTCTCTTGCATAGGGAAATAAAAAATAAAATTTTAAAACAAAGTCTAAGAGAAGAAAATCAATGTCAATAAAGATCAGGTCTCTAGAGAATATAGTTTAGGACCTATCTCTAAATTTTTTCTAAAAGTACATGCAAGTTTCTATCTCTCTAGACATCTATTTCTACACCTAAAAGTCAATCATTTTAAATAGTTAAAATTCCTAGAATAGATGATGTTATTAATTGCCAACAACAATAACTATAATGACTTTCATAAGAACTATTAATCTCCTATAAATAGAATAAAAGATATAAGTGGTCAATATACCAGGAAAAAGGAACCCTCAAGTATTTTTAAATAGAAAACCAAGCATTTGTGAACAATTAGAGAGGATTCATTTATCTCTTAGATAAATATTAAATCACAGCAAACATTTCTTACCATTTTGACTTCATTATAAAGTGTTATCAACATTTTTAATCATTTTAGTGATATGTCTCAAGATTTTTTAAAACAAAAAGACACAGAGAAAAGAGACAGAAAAGCCAGAGAGAGGAAGGGAAAGAGTAAAAAGTGAGGGAGAAAGAGAGAGGAGAGATGCACATGGGACAGGAGTAGGTAAGGTGCTGATTTTGTATGCCTCTGACCCTGGAACTGATATGGTCTTCTGAGAATAACCAGGAAATAATTGGGAGCATGGAACTAAGATTAGGCCCTAAGCATTGCTGGGTGTGACTCCTTAAAATCAAAGTGGAACTAAAGAGGCATAGGAACTCTGTGAATAGGGGGACACATTTTTCTCTTGCTAATTGGAATTAACACTAATGGACTCCATTGACCCTCTGTTATTTGGTTTGTCAGCAGATCTAGTCAAGAGGCATACACAGTTCTATTTGAATTTGTCATAGCTTTGGATCAGAGATAAGATATATGGGGTGAATAAGTCTACTCTGATAGACATCCCAGTTGTCTCTCCTAATGGAGAATTAAGGTGTAAATGATAACAGATGAAATCTTGGCTTCAGAACTTGGCCTATACTTCATTAGTAGAATACAGAATGTGTGGGGTTTGTTCATAACATGTTAATAAGCATTTATATTAGATTCCACTTTACCACCATTTAAAAGGGATCAAAGAGATGAATGGACATAGAACTCTACGATTAAATTCTGATTTTATGCTATAATTTTAATTAATATATTTAAACACCTTGACTACAAACGTGATTGTAGTTGGGATTCAGTCATATAAAGAACACCCTCTCCCTTCACCAGTTTGACATTCCCATCATCAATGTCCCAAATCTCCCTCCTCCCCACCCCACCCCTGTCTGTACTCTAGACAGGCTTTAAACTTCCCTCATTCATGCACATTGTTATGATAGTTCTCAATTTAGTTATTTCTCTAGCTGCAGTCACCATTCTTTGTGGTGAGCTTCATGTCATGAGGTGAAACTCCCAGCCATCCTCTCATTTTTCTAGTAAACTTCTGTCAGTGCTTTGTCTATTTTGGATATTAGCCCCTTATCTGGTGGGTCTTGGGTGAATAGTTTCTCCCACTCAGTGGGTGGTTCTTGTACCTTAGGTACTATTTCCTTTGAGACGCAAAAGTTTCTCAGCTTAATATATTCCCATCTGTTTATCTCTGCTTCCACTTGTTTGGAGAGTGCTGTTTCCTCCTTAAAGATGCCTTTAGTCTCAAAGTCATGAAGTATTTTACCTACATGATGTTCTATATAGCTTATGTTTTCAGGTCTGATATTAAGGTCTGTAATCCATTTGTATTTTACCTTCATACATGATATTAGCTGGTGGTCTAAGTACTCTTTTTTGCAAATGGCTAACCAGTTGTGCCAACACTACTTGTTGTAGAGGCTTCACCTGCTCCATTTAGGATTTCTTTCTCCTTTATCAAAAATTAGGTGATTATATGTCTGAGGAACATTCTCTGAATACTCATCTATTCCACTGATCTGAGGTCAGTCTTTATTACAATATCATGTTGTTTTGTTTTAATCCTTTTCCGAAGGATTGCTTTAGCTATTCAAGAGTGTTCATTGTTCCAAATGAATTCCAGAAGTGTTTGATCCATTTCTTTGAAGAATGTCATGGATATCTTTAGAGGGATCACATTAAATCTGTACAATGCTTTGGGGAGTATTGCCATTTTAATTATGTTAATCCTACCAATAATGAGCAGAGTATATTTTTCCATTTCCATGTGTCCTCTCTTATTTTTTGGAGCAGGATTTTATAGTTTTCTTTGTATATATGTCCTTCATGTCTTTGGTCCAGTTCACTCTAAGATATTTGAGTTTGTGTGACACTAATGTGAATGGGTTTGTTTACTTAAATGTCAATTTCTTCCCTATTATTATTGGTGTACAAGAAGGCCATTAATTTTATGTGTAAGTTTTGTAGCCTGCCACATTTCTATATGAATCTATTTTTTTCTAAAAGCTTTTAGTTAGTCTTTAGTGTTTTCTAAATATAGCATCATGTCATCTGCAAACAGTGAGAGCTTGACTTCTTCCTTTCCTGTCTGAATTCCCTTGATATATTTTTCTTGTCTAATAGCTATAGCAGGTATTTCCAGTACTATGTTGAATTGGAGTGGTGAGAGAGGACAGCCTTTTCTTGTATCAGAATTTAGAGGAAAGGCTTTTAGTTTTTCTCCATTGAGGATAATATATGTCATTGCCTTGTTGTAGAAGGCTTTAACTAGATTGAGAAAGCTTCCTTTCAATCTCATCTTGCTAATAGTTTTTTTTTTTATCAATAATGGGTATTGGACCTTATCAAATGCTTTCTTTGCATCTATTGATATGATCATGTGATTTTTATTTTTCTTATTGTTGATGTTGTGTATTATGTTGATAGATTTATGGATGCTAAACCATCTTTGCATTCCTAGGATGAAACCTACTTGATCATAGTGAATGATCTTCTTGATGAGGCACTGGATCCTGTTTGCCAGGATTTTGTTCAGGATATTTGCATCTGTGTTCATCAGATATATTGGTCCGTAATTTTCATTTTTTCACAGCATCTCTGTCTGCTTTTGGTATCAAGGTTATGTTGGCTTCATAAAAGCTGTTTGGACCAATTTCATAAAAAAGCCTGGCCAGGATTGGTAGTTGTTCCTCTTGAAAGGTTTGGAAGAATTCATTAGTGAATCCATCTGGGCCTGGGCTTTTGTTTTTTGGCAGACATTTGATTACCATTTTAATTTGCTCAATAGTGATGGGAATGTTCATATATGCCACATCCCCCTTATTCAATTATGGAAAGTTATAAGAATGCAAGAATTTATCCATTTGTTCCAGGTTCTCATTTTTAGTGGCATAAAGTTTCTGAAAGTAGTCTCTTATTAACTTTTAAATCTCTGCAGTATCTGTAGTGATCTTCCCCTTTTCATTTCTAATATGTGTTATCAAGTTTCTCTTTCTGAGTTTTGCCAATGGCCCATTTATTTCAATCATGAAATAAACTTCTTTTTATTTATCACTACATATGCATATATAATCCTGAAATATATAATTTTGCTTCAAAATTATTATCACAAGAAAGAAGAAAACCAAACTTGTTAATTCTATGACTGCTAGACTAAATTACATTTTATATTTATTTTTACTTTATTTTAGTTTTGATGTCACACCTGTCAGTGCTCACTCTTTGTGGATCTCAAGAACCATAGGTGGTGTCAGTTTGATCCCAGGTTGGCCCTGCAAAATACAAGTACCCATCCCACCAACATATACAGTTTATTTTTTTAATTACCTTTGTATTCTTTTGGGGTCATACCCAGCTGGGCTCAGTGCTTACTCCCGGCTCTGTACTCTGGGGTCTCTGAGTACTTTGAGAACTCAAGACTCTGGGGGAAACATGTCTGAGCTGGCCATATGCAAGGCAAGTGCTCTACCCCTCAATTTTTGGGACTCTATATATTTTAAAAAAACTATGCAACTTTTTAAAGTAAATATAAATCAAAAGTACTAATACAAATATACTTATTATGTAGAGTAAGAAAATATAAAAATAAAATTGAGGAAATGTAACATGATTGTCTACATAAAGTAAATATATAGAGAAGAGACACATACTGCATCCTTCCATGTTCTATTCAGTAGCCAAAACTAAACTATTGTCCCTCACACAGAAGGTAACTTTTTTTGTTTGGTTTTTGGGCCACTCCTAAGTCTGTGCTCAGATATCACTCCTGGCAGGCTCAGAGTATCATATGAGAGAGATATCAGGGATCTAACCTATGATGGTCCAGAGTCAGCTGCATGCAAGGCAAAAGCCCTACCCTGTGTTATCTTTCCAGCTCCTGGATATAACTATTTTATAACACATATTAGTTTAGCTAAGTGAAATAATAAAATTAGTGATAGAAATTGAGAAAAAATTACATTTAAATGCATTAAAATTTAATATATAAAATTTAATTTTAATGTGTGGCACTAATAAGTATTGGTTATTTGCCTTAAAACCTTAGTGAATATGAGGCTGGAGCTATGGCACAGCTGTAGAGTGTTTGCCTTGCATGCTGCTGATCCAGGACGGACCTTGGTTCAATCCCAGGCATCCCACATAGTCCTCTGATCCAGAAACAATTTCTGGAGCATAGCGAGGAGTAACCAATGAGCATCATTGGGTGTGTCCAAAAAAAATACAAACAGCAAAAAAATACCAAAAAACAAATAAATCTTAGTGAATAATGATATCAAAAGATATATTCAGTAAATGTTCATAGATTTCCCAGCATTTTCTTAAGAGAAATGGAAATTTTAGAATCAAGCATAAATAGAGAAATGTAACCATAATTTTATACAGTGTTTGGTGACAGTTCACATTTTTATAGTGAGAAGTCATTATTCTAAAATTCTAACAAAAATAGTCAATAAACCAACAGTGTTTAGTTTTTTATTATAATGTGTTTAAATTTTTATTATGATAAAAGTGAATACAAATCTTTTAAGTAATATTAAAGGCATAAGTGACAATATATGTTTAATGTTTAAAATATATTTAAAGTAGGTTGATGTGGAGCAAATATTTTGTAGGAGAGATATGCTGAGTATCATTCTTAGCACGGCATGTATACCTGAAATCCACCAAAGAGGCCTGAATTGAAAAATCCTATGGTGTGGTATACATATGCATATCTTATTTTATAATATATATTCAGTAGTAGGAAATATATGTAAGTATATATATATATCAAAGTTTTTGTTATGAAAGAATGTTTGACACATCTAAATATGTCTATATATTTCCTGTATAAATTATATCCTAAGCTTTAGTAGCAACATGATGTTTTCTATTATATTTTTTAATAATTGAAATGCCTTCATAGACATGATTTATATCCTGTTACTTTACTTGCAGATTTTAACCTTCATCACCTTCTCATATCTGATAAACAATAATTCTTTTGTAAAAAAAAAAGTTTGTTCATGATGATTATTTCAGTTGTTCTCAAATATCTTAGCACCAATATTTTTTTCTTTTTTTTTTAATTATGAGAAAGGGGACAAGGTAAAGTTACAGTGGAATGACAATAACCCATAAACAGAATTCTCAGTAGTCCTATTGCTGATGTCTTTAACTTTGAACTTTCAGCCAAAGAACATTAAGAAAAATAAAAGAGAACCTATTTATAATTGCTTTTTCCCTCAAGTCCCCAGATTATAGTACATAATATTTCTTAGCAGCATACAAAGTAATATAAAGACATAACACTTATGTAACTCCTTAAACATTGAAGGCAAAGTCTTTTTTACATTTCCATGCACATGCATATTAGTTTAAGTTAACCTCAAAAGTTTAAATGGTTTGTTTCTCTTAAGGATTAGAGTCAAAGGAGCACAGTAAAAATGGTGTTAGAGTGGCAATTATTATTTGCATAAGCCCACCAAAAATGAGGGACATGGAACGAAAAAGCTTTGGCCTAAATACAAGGAGACCCTACCCCTGAAGTTTCCTGGCATAAGACCAACTCTAGGCTCCAGGCAAACTAGTTTGTCCAATCCAGGTCATTGTCTGTAGTGCCAATACACTTTTATTTTTCACACAGTCTCTGTTGTTGGTATCATGTTTCTGTATTAAAGATCCTGGAATCTGCATATGCTATATTGTAGTCAGGATGGTGCAGAGCATCCTCTCTTTTCACCTCACAATTAAAGGGCAATGCAGAGAACCCTGTCCCGTAAGCAGGTCATTGTTGTTGTCAAGTCTTCTTAGTGTTAAGGGAAGTCTCTGTTGAGCAAGTTCATGTCAGAGCAGTGGTAGTGTCTTTTTGGTAGAGGATTCCAGGTGTTGTTATAAAGAACCTTGGATGTTTTGTAGATATCTTCCCTGGGTCAGGGGTGAATGGAGGATGCCCAATCTTCTGAGGCCTGTGCCAGGTCATTATATCAATGTTCAGGGTGTAAGGTCCCATTGCACTATGAGATTTGTGTGTTCTGATCTCTAATAAATAAGAACTTATTTGTATTTATAGTATTTTCCCATTTTAATGTGCCTATGCAAACAAGGAACAATGCCACGTGGTATTTTCAGCTCATATGGGGGCCATAAAACAAGTCCAACAATCCCCATGACATGGTTCAATCATAAACATTAAACTGAGGGACTCTTCCACCAAAATTCCTTATTGAACAGCTCACAAAAAGAAGACAAGATAAACAGTGGATAGAATTGTCACGGTAAAATAATATTTAGAAAGAGTCATAGCTGTTAAAGAAAATACACAAGGGCAGAGTCTGTTGGAGAAGGAGGTCAGTCTTGGTGCCTAACAAATTAAAGAACTGAGGGTAAAGAGGGTTAACTAAGGGGAAGATAACAAATCCGGATTGGGATATGAGGGAGTAAAAGGGGCTCTGTTTAGAGGAGGGGAAATATATCAGAGGGGTTCTATACATTGTATAGATGAATTGTTTATGGTCAGCTTGGCAGTCAGAGAGTACCACTGTATAGGAAGTCACGTCTACATATAAACTGATTTTAGAGATCTACTTGAATATTATCCAGCAAATCTAGGGAAATATATTTTTTTCCTAAAACAATCGAGAATTAAGAATATTTTGGGGTGTTGTTAAAAATTATATATGTCGTGCGGGTGCAAATGCACCCACGTGCCTTTGAAGATGAATAATAATAAAAAGAGAAATCTTGAATGGGATCCAGTCTGGGATGGGGGATATCAGTCTCCTGGACTAAGTGGTCAGCCCAGGGGGCCTATGGATAGCTGTCCTGCCCAGAGCCCCCAACATACCAGCTGAAGAGACACAGAAGAACTGGCATGTGGACTCTTCCAGGTGAAGCCCTGCCTCTGTAGTTTGTGGATGCATACGGAGGAATTTCTCTCCCTTCCGACCCCCCAGGGCCCGATTAACCAGGCGTGGCCCTGAAGACCTGCCTGGCATGGGGGGATCAGTACCACCAATATTTTTTATACTACAATTTATTCTGAATACTTGGTGAAGTATTAGGTGTGGAGAGCACATTGCAGTATTTCAGAAATACTCTGCTCAGGAATGACCCACAGAAATATTTCAGGACCAGATGTGGTTCTAAGGATGGAATTAGGGTTCGTTACATACACACCAAGGACCTTAACTTCTACAGTATCTCTCCAGTTCCTATTAAGTCTATTTTATTAATTAAAAATTACAATTATTATTATTTTGGGGGATGCATATCAGATGGTGCTCAGAAGTTATTTCTGGTGCTCAGGGGACACTGCTGGCTCTGCACACAGAAATCACATCTGGCAAGCATGGGGAACAATATAGGATGTTGATTACTGAATCTAGGTTGTTAAGTACAAGAGTAAACACTGTTCCTCCAATCCTATTAATATTTTTCTTTTTTCTTTTTTTGGACCACACTCAGTGGTACTTAGATCTTACTACTAACTTCCCTTGGTAATCTCTTTTGGAAGAGCTAAAGAAAACTCTTGTGTGTTGGAATCAAATCCAGAACAGCAGTACTATCTGCTGTACTATGATTCTGAGTTCACAGTAAAATTATACTTACTAAAGTACATATTCTCTCCTATAGTTGAAATTAAATAACAGATGAAATGATTGATTTTTCTTCTATTTTCATTATCATGCAGAATGACAAAAAAAATTGGTTCACAATAAAACTTCTTAAACTACACTGAAAGAAAACATTTGATTTTGTAATCCATCTTTAAATAATTCCTATGGTCAAAAATATAGGTATTGTTCCAAATAAATTTCAGAAGTGTTTGAGACACTTATTTGAAGAATGCCATGGGTATCTTTAGAGGGATCACATTAAATCTGTGCAATGCTTTGGGGAGTATTGCCATTTTAATGATGTTAATCCTGCCAATCCATGAGCAGGGTAAGTGTTTCCATTTCCTAGTGTCCTCTATTATTTATTGGAGCAGAGTTTTATAGTTTTCTTTGTATAGGCCCTTCATGTATTTATTCAAATTGACTCCAAGGTATTTAAGTTTGTGTGACACTAATGTGAATGGGGTCGTTTTCATAATGTCCATTTTTTTATCATTATTGCTACATAAAAAGGCCTTTGATATTTGCAGCCTTCCACATGGCGATGTAAGTCTATTGTTTCTAAAAATTTTTGGTAGAGTCTTTAGAGTTTTCTATATATAGTATCATGTCATCTGCATACGTTGAGAGCTTGACTTCTTTTCCTATCTGGATGCACTTGATATTTTTTTCTTGCCTAATTGCTATAGTAAGGACTTCTAGTCCTATGGTGAATAGGAGTGGTGAGAGAGGACAACCTTGTCTTGTACCAAAATTTAGAGGAAAGGCTTTTAGGTTTTCTCCATTGAGGATAATATTTGCCATTGGCTTGTGGTAGATGGCCTTAACTATATTGAGAAAGATTCCTTTAATTCCCATCTTGATGAGTGTTTTTTTTTATCAAAAATGGGTATTGGACCATATCAAAGGCTTTCTCTGCATCTATTGATATGATCATGTGGTTTTTATTTTCTTGTTGTTGCTATTGTGTACTATGTTAATCCAGCTTTACCACTCCTAAGGATATACCCTAGGAACACAAAAATACAATATAAAAATCCCTTCCTTACACCAATATTCATTAAAGCACTATTTATAATAGCCAGACTTTGGAAACAACCAAGATGCCCTTCAACAGTTGAATGGCTAAAGAAACTATAGTATATATATTCAATGAAATATTATACAGCTATCAGGTGAAATGAAATCATGAAATTTTCCTCTTTATGGATGTACATGGAATCTATTATGCTGACTGAAATAAGTCAGAGGAAGAGAGATAGACATGGAATAGTCTCACTTATCTATGGGTTTTAAGAAAAATAAAAGACAGTTTTGTAATAATTCTCAGAGACAATAGAGATGAGGGTAGAAGGTCTAGCTCATAATATGAAGCTCACCACAAAGAGTGGTGAGTGCAGTTAGAGAAATAACTACACTGACAGCTAACATAACGGTGTGAATGAATGAGGGAAGTAGAAAGCCTATCTCAAATACAGGCAGGGGGGTAGGGAGGTAGGAGCTTTGGGGCATTGGTGATGGGAATGTCACACTGGTGAAGGTGGGTGTTCTTTTTATGACTGAAACCCATCTAAAATTATGTTTGTAATCAAATTTTATAAATAAATACATTAATAAAAACATAAAAAAGAAATGATCTTTATTGGAAAAAATAAAAGTAATCTAAAAATAGTATTTATTGAGAGTTAAATTTCTTAGACACTTGAACAGGTATTATTTCACTGAAGATTTAAGTAGACTATTAATAATTGTTAAGTTTATTTTTTTCTTTCTTTTTTTTGGGGGGGGCACACCCAGTGATGCTCAGGGACTACTCCTTGCTTTGTACTTAAAAACCTCTCCTGGCTTGGGGGACCATATGGGATGCCAGGGAATCAAACTGCTGTTCGTCTTAGGTTAGTGTGTGCAAGACAGACACCTTACCGATTGAACCACCCACCGCTCCAGCCCCTTTAAGTTCATTTTTCTCTGAGAAACTTTAGGTGTTAAATTATGCATTTTTATATTCCAAATTCTAGGATCCAGTACATATTTATAACATCATGGGTAAATGTTTGAACCAAAGACAAACACTAAATTTATTTAAGTTGCAATAATGCATAGTTTAGATTAAAAAGATAGCATTTTATTTATCTTTCTGCAGGTATTATAAAAAAGGTGAAACAGAAATTTTTCCTCAGTAGCAGCATAATAAAAATATTGAAATAGAAAATACTAATAGAAAATAATATGTTTATATGTTTAAAGAACAAGTATAAAAACAATTAGCACATTTAAATAGATCTATTATGGCACAGACACAGAAAAACACACATGTGAGTATATAAACACATGTGTATACACATACATTTACTTATATGTGTCTATATATATTTTTCGTGTTCTACTTTTTTTGAGCACAATTTTGCTTTTATTGTTAGACTATTCTCTCATGGGTGAACATTTCCAAACACTTGATATTCTAAGACCTAAACTATCTTACCTAGGGGAATATTCTAACCATGTTATTTTTATAAGGGGATTGATTTTTCATTATGTACATTTACTATACTAATTATTAAACATGCATATTAAAATATAATTTTCCTGACTGTGGCCCTGAAAAATAATCAAACATAATGTATTTATTTGCACTTTCAGTTATAATGGGAAATTTACACATAGAAACCAAAAATCATTGTAAAACATGATCTCAAGAAGTCATCACAGACCCAAGAATATAAAATATATATGAGGAAGCTTTTAAATATGACTGAAGTAAAACCTTTAAGAATTTATAAAAATGTAATGTGTTATAAAACAAGGAAGATCATCATGTGATTAATTCAGCACTCTAAGATTCATGAAAAAAAGAAAAAGTCAAAAATAAGTCTAGTTAAGAGCTTCTATTTTAGGAATAGGTTCATATGTTCTTCAATTTAAAAAGTATTTATTCGCACATTTATAACACGCCTGCAAACATAAACTTCTGTTTTACATGTTAGTGCCCAGTATTACTAAATTTAAAAATCTTGTCACATGTGATTCTTATCAAAGAGAATATACATAATTATCTAGAATGGGAGTTTATATTAGTTTTAGTTTGGTAGATTTTGTTTTGTTTTGTTTTGTTTTTTGGGAACCACACCTACAGTGCTCAGGTTTACTCTGACTCTGCACTAAGGGCTCATTCCTCCTGGGCATTGGGGATCATTACATAGTGCCTGAGATAGAACTTGGATTGGCTGCATGCAAGGCAGTGTATACTGGAGTGTATACTGTTGAGCGTAAATCATAATAATCTCCTGCCAGGCTTACTGAATTTCTGCAGCTTTATTTTATCCTTTCCACTCTGATTCCATTCTGATTTCCACTCCTAATCCACTCTGATTCCCACTTAAATTGTTGGTGTTTCTTTTTTTCCTCAATGTATATGAACAGGCATAAACATCATTTGCATCAGTGTTAGCTGCAAAAATAAATATAAAAAATTTCAGAAGACAAGTTAGACTACTTACTATCTGTTGTTATATTTATAGAAAAATAAAACACCCCTGAGAAAGGCACGATTCTAAACTAAATGACCTGTTTGGGCCTTAAGGCTCATGGTCTCCAAGCTGTTTAGTGGCCTGTGTCAAAAAAAATTACTTGTTTCAGTCCAATTTCTCTCAATTCAATAACCCCTAAGCCTCTCAAAACAAAGCAAAGTTAAAATGATTTTCAATTGCTTTGGACTAGGATGTGTCAGGCAGTAACCAACATTTCATGGACATCAATAGAACAAAGCATTCACCCTGAAACCTTTCTTCTATTCTCATTAATCTAAATTCCAATGAGCTGATTTCTTTTTTCATCTAGTCTAGAATAGATGTATGAGAAATAGAATTTTTCTGACTTCTGACTTTGACCTAAACACTCTGGATATTTATTCCAGAGAGAAGCATAGCTAATCATGTCATTTGACTCTAAACAATACATACTTCATTGTGTAGCATATTCCAGAAAAAACAGCAATCAAGAAGCTTGACAGGAAGGGGAAGAGGACTTTCTATTTGCAACTCATGTGTGTGTGTGTGTGTGTGGTTTTTCTCAATGTAGTTTATTTAATCACACATTCAAATATCAATTCATTGTGTCAGAAAGGTAGAATTGCAAGAATTAACAATAGAGGATTTCACTTACTCAGCTACCTGTAGTCATCTGTCAACTTTCTACCCATTCATCACCTAGCCTGTCACACTTGACATAAGCTTCTGAAGGGCTGGGTGAAGAGGAGGCAGGGGAGACTGGATAAATGTCTTCATGATCATCTTTAGCAATGTCAGTAGCTCAGCACTCCCAGTATTTTAGACTTGCCTATGACAGCTTTCCCACTAGTGCTGAAACTGCATTCCAAATTAATATTTGTGGTGGCTTGTACTCTGGGCTCAAACAATGCCTAAGGCAAGCCAATTTCTGCAGTTTGATACCAATAAACAGTATGATCTCTCTTTGTGTTTATGTGGATGAGTTGGAGTAGAATGAGGGAAGGTTAACTTCAAATGACAGTTGCCACAGGTGATTAATTTTTTTTGTCTTCTACAGATTTATTCTGCCTACTCTAATTTATAATGGTGTTCAAAACGATCCCTTCATTTGTATAAAATCTGAATGGGTATTTTCACCGTGAAACAAATCAAGAGGCAAGAAGCTATACAGAGATGAGGTTTTGATGCAAAGAACAAAACATACTTACTGGTACTTACCTGACCATCCCACCTATATGAGGCATTTTTATTGGGAAAAGATATGTACGAAGCATAGTTGAAGTATTCAGGAGATTTTTCCAGACTTAGAAGACAGCAAAAAAATCATATTGAAGTTTCACATCTTAATTGTAATCATGACAAATAACTAAATCTCACTGGAGCTAAATTGTTCAAAGAAAATAACTAACACGGGGTACTACAAAAGACTGTCATGAGGATAATACAATGTATATGTAAGTTTTTAGCATTTATTTATATTTATTAATACTAAATATTGTTAACAGACACTACAAGGGATTACCTAGGTGACTTCCAAGTCTTTAAACATTGATATAGGAATCACAAATAGTGTCAACTCTCATTTTAAACAGGAATTATAATTTTTATGAACTATTATTTGTAGCTTAATTTTTTATTTTAGAATTTGTGTAGGGCCAGAGAGATAGGGCATTTGACTTGCATGCAACCGACGGGGAAGGGACCTGGTTTGATTCCTGGGATCTCACATGGTTACTTAGCCTGCCAGGGACAATATCTGAGTGAAGAGCCAGGAGTAATCCCTGAGCATCACTGGGTGTGGCCCAAAAACCCATCAATCAATTAATCAATCAATAAAGTTTAAAAAAAGGATATGTGTAAACTTCAAATCAGTAATATTAATGTAGATCAAAATATTTAAGAAATATATATTTAGAAATGTTGGCAATATAGAGATTGAGATTAAATAGTATTTTTCATCATCCTATGGGAAGCTTTCAATATATAAAATAGAATGAGGCTAAAAAATATATTTCAAGAATAATGATCACCCAAATAATCATAAATTTTTATGGGCCGGGGTTTATCAAAGTTGCTTTTTCTTAATGAGAACAAAAACTTCACATTTTTGTTATTGGAAAAAAGTCCTTAGATTCTGTGATGTGAATTCCAATGGAAAAAAAAGATCAGGATTTTAACATTGTCTTTGTTCAGTCAATACTTAGGGGCTGTACTATGATTACCTGACATACATTCAAACAAATGTGAGCTCTCACATTGATCTATTGCTCTCCTGGGAGCGGAGCTTTCAGAAGCTCCGTTTCTGAATAACAAGGTAAGTGAGCCAATACAAACTTCCTTTGAAAGAAAATGTCAGCTTTGGATGTGAAAAACAACAGAAATAGCACAGCCTTTTAAAAAGATATATAGGACTGAAATTGCTAAGTGCATGCTAAAAACACATAATATTAGAAACTTTGAAGAACAAGTCTATACAAAATATTCATGATGGCTAGTGTTCAATCAATTCTCAGAGAAAATACACACATTTAATATGCTTAATGAGAAGCATTTATAATTCACCCAATACTTTTCATAAGGGATATTACCGAAGACTGTCAGGAAAATAATATGTGAGTGATTTATTCTTAGTTCTAAATAGAAAATGCATGAAAGTCTTTTGAAACCATTCCTAACATCAAGTCAATAGGTAGAAATCTATGAGGTAAAAAGAACAAAACTTAAAATAACAATCAATCATTTTATCTTTTTAATATATTATCTTGTTTTTATTTCAGAACCTTTTAGAACAACCATTATTTTACCTTATAATCTATGTGCCTCCAACTCTCTAAAATTCCTTACTCATCCATACAAATACCAGTTTTAGATGACCATGATCTCCACCAAGCAATTCTTTCATTTTTGTCCCTCCCTACAACACACATATATAATTTATAGTGAAATCAAGCTACCTCATTTTTTCCTAATGCTCTTCACTCTTTTTTTTAACTCATCGCATTTTCTTCATTGCCTGGGATAACCTTGGACTTCTTTCAAGTTTTTCATTGAATATTTAGGTAGTCTACTAGTTTTAAATTTAAAAATAAGATCTTGTACTGCTTTCTGCATGAGTATCACTTGTCAATAGTCCAAAAAAATTACATAAAATATGTAAGACTCAAATGCATTTGGTAAATTTTATCACTGACATAATACTAGAATCTAAGTGGTAGACAGAATATGGAAAGTTTTTTTTATTATTATTTACAAGGTAAACCTTCCATACTGGACTAATGCTGGATTGTTTGCTATCATTTGAGAAGCATGCATCGAAAAGCTGATGAAAAGGATTTGTTCCAATTTATGTACCCATACCCTATCAATAAGTCTAAAAATACTTCGTGTGGCAAAAGCCGGCTCCCTGTGTGTGACACCAGGTGGGGAAAATCCGCGAAAGTACACCGGCCCAGTGGGGCCCAACTGTGAAAAACTGTGAGTGTGACCTGTCTATGTCTGTCTACTGTCCTCTTGCTTGAAATTCTTGCGAGTGGGGCAAAAAGAGGCTCCAGCGGAGCACGGCCACTCCACTTCGCTACGCAGCCATGCACTCTTTCTAATGAAAGAACTCCATTGCAACAAGAAGGAAAAATCACACTAAGAATGGCGCTATATCACAGAAGCAAACATTTCTCTCCAGACTGTCTTATCTGTTGCATGCTCGGGCCTAAGATTTGACCCAGTGTGAGGCTTCATCCACGGAGGACTCCCCTCCCTTAGAGGCAAGTCAGCCCATCCAGAAAGGGAGGAGCCAGAGGAGTGTGCTGCCTGCATCATATAGACAATGAATACCACCACAACACGTAGAAAAACCCACAATACAAGTGTGACAATGGGGAAACAACGCAGGCCAGCATCAGACATAGAGAATGAAAATGACAATTCTGAGGACCAGATAATGACTGAACAACTAATCAACCTCTCAGATAAGGACTTTAGACTAGCAATATGGAAGATGCTCAATGGACTCCAAGAAACCATGGATCGAGTTGAACAGAACACTAATAAGAACCAAGAAAATATGAAGACAGAAATCAAAAAACTCCAAACTGAAATAACATGTCAACTAACAGGACTGAAAAAGTCAGTAAATGAAGTGAATGACAAAATGGATAAGCTCTGGGACAGGGTATCAGAAGCTGAGAATAGACTTGGTGCTGTGGAAGATGAGATACATAACAATTCCATACAGCAGGAGAGATTGGACAAAAAACTTAAAGCAAATGAGCAGACAATGGAAAAATTAGTCAAAGAATGGGAACAGATGAAAATAGAAGTCTATGATAAGATCAACAGAAACAACTTAAGAATCATTGGAGTCCCAGAGACCCAGGAAGAAAATTTCCAGGAAGAATCAATGGTCAAGAACATCATTAAAGAGAAACTTCCAGAGCTAAAGAATATATGTGACCAAATCCTGCATGCCCGATGAGTACCAACCAAAAGAGACCCCAGAAAAACCACCCCAAGACACATCCTAGTCACAATGACAAATCCCACAGATAGAGACAGAATTCTGAAAACAGCAAGAACAAAAGGGGAAATCACGTTCAAGCAAGCTTCCCTGAGATTTACAGCAGACCTGTCACCAGAAACACTCAATGCCAGAAAGCAGTGGTGGGATATTGTGACAAGACTGAATGAAATGAATGCTTCACCCAGAATTCTATACCCAGCAAAACTCACTTTCCGGTTTGACGGAAGAATACATGGCTTCACAGACAAAAAACAGCTCAGAAACTTCACAGACACAAATCCAGTCTTAAGAGAAAAACTGAAAGACCTAATCTAAGACAAGACTACCCAAAAGACACACCAAATTTTGAAATAAAGATGGCGTTAAATCCCAGGACAATTCTTTCTCTCAACGGCAATGGACTAAATGCACCAGTTAAGAGACACAGAGTGGCTTAATGGATCAAAAAACTCAATGCTTCCTTCTGCTGCCTACAAGAAATGCACCTGAATAGTCAGAACAAACATAGACTCAAAATAAAAGGCTGGAGAAAAATTATCCAAGCAAACAACACCCATAAAAAAAGCTGGAGTGGCCATACTAATATCAGATAATGCAAACTTTATACTCAGGAAGGTTCTAAGGGACAAAGATGGACATTTTATATTAATCAAGGGGTATGTAGAGCAGGAAGAATTCACTCTCCTAAACATATATGCTCTGAATGAGGGGCCAGCAAAATATTTAATACAACTGTTGACAAATCTGAAAAATAATATCAACAACAACACAATAATTGTGGGGGACCTTAACACGGCTTTGTCAACACTGGATAGGTCAACCAGACTGAAACCCAACAAGAATATACTAGACCTGAGGAGAGAAATGGAAGAAAGAGGCCTAGTGGATATATATAGGACACTCCATCCCCAGAAACCTGGATACACATTCTTCTCCAATGTACATGGGACATTCTCCAAGATAGACTACATGCTGGCACATAAAACATACCTCCATAAGATCAAGAGCATAGAAATTTTGCACGCTACCTTCGCTGACCACAAGGCTCTGAAATTATTTGTGAACTCCAAAGGGACTCAGAAGAAACACTTTAACACCTGGAAGTTAAACACCCTCATGCTCAATAACCAGTGGGTCCAAGATGAAATCAAGGAGGAAATCAAAAGGTTCCTGGAAACAATTGACAATAAAGACACAAACTATCAGAACTTATGGGACACAGCAAAAGCAGTACTGAGAGGAAAATTTATAGCTTTGCAAGCACACATCAGGAAGGAAGAAGGAGCTTACCTGAGTAGCTTAATGACACAGCTAATAGAACTAGAAAATGCTCAACAAAAGGACCCAAGAATAGGAAGACAGAAGGAAATAACAAAGCTGAGAGCAGAAATCAACAAAGTGGAAACTCAAAAAACAATCCGAAAGATCAACGAAAGCAGAAGTTGGTACTTTGAAAAAATAAACAAGATTGATAGACAACTGGCAAACCTAACAAAGAGAGAGAGAGAGAGAAACTTGATAACTCGTATCAGGAATGAAAAAGGAGAGATCACTACTGATATGACAGAGATTCAAAGGGTAATCAGAAACTACTTTGAAAAACTCTATGCCACTAAATATGAGAACCTGGAAGAAATGGATAAATTCTTGGACTCTTATAATCTTCCATGGTTGAAGGAAGAGGATGTAGCATATCTAAACACCCCCATCACTATTGATGAAATTAAAACAGTAATTAAATGTCTGCCGAAAAACAAAAGCCCAGGTTCAGATGGATTCACTAATGAATTCTATCAAACTTTCCAAGAGGAACAACTGCCAATCTTGGCAAGACTCTTTCATGAAATTGAACAAACAGAAACACTTCCAAATAGCTTTTATGAAGCCAACATCACCTTGATACCTAAACCAGACAGAGACGCTACCAAAAAAGAAAATTACAGACCAATATCACTGATGAATGCAGATGCAAAGATCCTTAACAAAATCCTGGCAAATAGGATTCAATGCCTCGTTAAAAAGATCATCCACTACGATCAAGTAGGTTTCATCCCAGGAATGCAAGGCTGGTTTAACATCTGTAAATCTATCAACATAATACACAACATCAATAACAAGAAAAAGAAAAACCACATGATCATATCAATAGATGCAGAGAAAGCATTTGATAAGATCCAACAACCATTCTTGATCAAAACTCTCAGCAAGATGGGAATGGAGGGAAACTTTCTCAATATAGTGAAGGCCATCTACCACAAGCCAGTGGCAAATATTATCCTCAATGGAGAAAAACTGAAAGCCTAACCTCTAAATTCTGGCACAAGACAAGGCTGTCCTCTCTCACCACTCCTGTTCAACATAGCACTGGAAGTACTTGCTATAGCGATTAGGCAAGAAAAGGATATCAAGGGAATCCAGATAGGAAAGGAAGAAGTCAAGCTCTCACTGTTTGCAGATGACATGATACTCTACTTAGAAAACCCTAAAGACTCTATCAAAAAGCTTCTAGAAACAATAGACTCATATAGCAAGATGGCAGGCTACAAAATTAACACACAAAAATCAATGGCCTTTCTATACACCAATAGTAATAAGGATGAAATGGACATTAAGAAAACAACCCCATTCACAATAGTGCCACACAAAATCAAATATTTTGGAATCAACTTGACTAAATATGTGAAGGACCTATACAAAGAAAACTATAAAACTCTGCTCCAAGAAATAAGAGAGGACACACGGAAATAGTAAAGCATACCCTGCTCATGGATTGGCAGGATTAACATCATCAAAATGGCAATACTCCCCAAGGCATTATACAGATTTAATGCCATCCCTCTAAAGATACCCATGACATTCTTCAAAGAAGTGGATCAGACACTTTTGAAATTCATTTGGAACAATAAACACCCTCGAATAGCCAAAGCAATCATTGGGAAAAAGAATATGGGAGGAATTACTTTCCCCAACTTTAAACTGTACTACAAAGCAACAGTTATCAAAACAGCATGGTATTGGAATAAAGATAGGTCCTCAGATCAGTGGAATAGGCTTGAATACTCAGAAAATGTTCCCCAGACATACAACCACTTAATTTTTGATAAAGGAGCAGGAAATCCTAAATGGAGCAGGGAAAGCCTCTTCAACAAGTGGTGTTGGCACAATTGGATAGCCACTTGCAAAAAATTGAACTTAGACCCCCAGCTAACATCATGTACGAAGGTAAAATCCAAATGGATTAAAGACCTCGATATCAACCCCAAAACCATAAGATATATAGAACAGCACATAGGCAAAACACTCCAGGACATTACAGGCATCTTCAAGGAGGAAACTGCACTCTCCAAGCAAGTGAAAGCAGAGATTAACAGATGGGAATATATTAAGCTGAGAAGCTTCTGCACCTCAAAGGAAATAGTGCCCAGGATACAAGAGCCACCCACTGAGTGGGAGAAACTATTCACCCAATACCCATCAGATAAGGGGCTAATCTCCAAAATATACAAGGCACTGACAGAAATTTACAAGAAAAAAACATCTAACCCCATCAAAAAATGGGGAGAAGAAATGGACACTTTGACAAAGAAGAAATACACATGGGCAAAAAACACATGAAAAAATGTTCCACATCACTAATCATCAGGGAGATGCAAATCAAAACAACGATGAGATACCACCTCACACCCCAGAGAATGGCACACATCACAAAGAATGAGAATAAACAGTGTTGGCGGGGATGTGGAGAGAAAGGAACTCTTATCCACTGCTGGTGGGAATGCCGTCTAGTTCAACCTTTATGGAAAGCGATATGGAGATTCCTCCAAAAACTGGAAATTGAGCTCCCATACGATCCAGCTATACCACTCCTAGGAATATACCCTAGGAACACAAATATACAATACAAAAACCCCTTCCTTACACCTATATTCATCGCAGCACTATTTACCATAGCAAGACTCTGGAAACAACCAAGATGCCCTTCAACAGATGAATGGCTAAAGAAACTGTGGTACATATACACAATGGAATATTATGCAGCTGTCAGGAGAGAAGAAGTCATGAAATTTTTCTATACATGGATGTACACAGAATCTATTATGCTGAGTGAAATAAGTCAGTGAGAGAGAGAAAAACGCAGAATGGTCTCACTCATCTATGGGTTTTAAGAAAAATGAAAGACACCCTTGTAATAATAATTTTCAGACACAAAAGAGAAAAGAGCTGGAAGTTCCAGCTCACCTCAGGAAGCTCACCACAAAGAGTGATGAGTTTAGTTAGGGAAATAACTACATTTTGAACTGTCCTAATAATGAGAATGTATGAGGAAAATGGAGAGCCTGTCTAGGGTACAGGCAGGGGTCGGGTGGGGCGAAGGGAGACTTGGGACATTGGTGATGGGAATGTTGCACTGGTGATGGGTGGTGTACTTTACATGACTGAAACCCAAACACAATCATGTATGTAATTAAGGTGTTTAAATAAATTTAAAAAAAATAAATAAATAAAATAAAAATACTTAGTGTTTGTGTGCTGTATTTATTAAAATTTAAACAGTAAAATCTATTAATATTTAAATGCTATGATATTGCTTATTTCATATTATTTTCTAAGTTGATTGTCATCCACAGAAAATTTGGGAGTTAATAAAGTTAGGGAGATAAATTTGTGCAGTTTGTGGAAGTGGCTAAAAGAAAAAAAATCTGTAATAAATTTACAGATGAACCATATTGTATATATTACATCAGTCAGAGCTTTAGGCATGGTTAGAAATAAAAAATATATATTTAACCAAATATAAATATAAAATAAGAATTTTTCAGAGCAATGCAAAGCTATCTAGGAACCATGTCTTTTAATCTTTATTAACCTACTATAAGAAATAAATGTGGAAAGAATATCCTCAAATATCAAGTGCAGATGTCTGTGGATTTATTTTTTTTTCTTTTAACTACAATATAAAATAGATTAACTTTGTCTTGTAGAATCAAGAGTATTGTATGAAATGAATAGTTTGCAACTATTTTGCCTACTCTGTGGTTTTGAAAATGCATTATAATGTAAAATTTATGCTAGTTATTGGCCTTGATATTATAATACTAAATTTCTACAGGATATGATATAACAGCCCTTTTAACTAATTTGAGTGGTAAGCAGAGGCTCTAAGTTTCTGCACATACTATAGGTTGTTTTTCTTTTTCAGAAAGCTTCACTTAAAAGCACTTTAATAAGAATAAGATATTCTGAAAAAATACAAACGACAATATTATTACTAACATGTGAATCACCTATTGAGGATATCATAATAAATATTAGTAAACATAATACTATAACAGTTAATGGTTCCATTAAGGATATACCAGGGTGTCGAAAGATACATTTTTATTTATTTATTTATTTAATTATTTTGCCAATGATGCACAGGGGATACTCCTGGCTATGCGCTCCTGGCTATACGCTCAGAAATTATTTGGGGGCTCCTTTCTTCCTGGGAGCCAGGAGGTTCTGCCAGCATGGCATTTGAAAGCCTTCTGCCGTGCCAAAGGCCTCTTTATCCAGGCCTAGAAAGGGGTGAGGGACATGGGTCACCCCAGCACCCCTCTACCTCCTTCCTCCGGAACTCCAGGGCTTTTCCTGGCCACATGGCTGGGCAAGCCAGCAAGGTGGGTCATTTGGGTGAGCTTGTTGATTTCCCTAGGCTTTCCTCATTTCCCTCCTGGCTCCAAAGGGAGGGGCTAAGGTGGGTTCTCTGACCTTCCAGCCTTCTAGCTCAGGAAGGATCTCCTTTCTTCCTAGGAAGGGGTGCGGGACATGGGTCATGCCAACACCCCTCAACCCCGCAAGTTATTTGCCAAAACTTTTCCGGAACTCTAGGGCTTTTCCTGGCCACATGGCTGGGCAAGCCAGTGAGGTGGGAATAGCAGCACAATAGGTTCTGGCTTTAGGACTTACCAGGGAAGTTTCCTTATTAAACCTGTCCATTGTGAAACCGCACGGGACCACTAGCCATATTGACAAATATTTGGATATCATTGTGTTTCATCTGCTTGTCATAATCTGAAAGCCTTCCAGGAGCTCGTTTTATTCCTTTACTCCCTCACTCCCATCTCATGTTACCCCACATTTAACCATTTTTCTGTACTAATGATTTTTGTTTTGGCCAAGGTGGATTACATATCTTTCACAGTAATTTTTTGGGTGGAGTCTGAAGCTTCAGCAGGCAACATGTCATGGCAAGGTAGGCTGTAAGCTTTTTGGCCAAGATAAGGTGAAGCTGCAGCCTTGGCTGCCCCCCCACAGCCTTCTCTCTCCTTCCTCCCCGTCCCCAGGGTTATTCCTGGACACCTGCTCAGGGTCCCAGCAAGTGGATTCCGGCGAGATGCAATTTAAAAGAGACCCCAGGCTTCCTTGTTCCTGCAATGGGCTGGGAGGGGACTGGTGAACTTTCAACTTCCAGCAATTAGGAAGCAAACGCCTCTCGAGGAGTTGTAAGCTTCAGCAGGCAACAAGGGGAGGACATGGCTCCATGTGCTCTTCGCTTGTCCAAATCACAGACCAAAGTGGTGTCTCAGAAACAACACCCTCCTCTTGACTATTTCTAAAACATAAAAGGGACACGTGTATCTCCTTTGTATATCTCAGATGTATTCCCTTAACATCTATAACTCTTTTTGAACATCCTCATATAGTGACAATTTTGCTCAGTGGATTTATTATTTGATTGTTTAATTTTCCCCCTTTGAGATATGTTCTATAAGCAATACTGGTAGGAGTATCTCTGTATATATTTTATGTATGAACCAAGTTACGGGGAATGTTGGACTTTATTCGTAGGTTCCCAGATGCACCAACAATATCTTGTGGCATTGCTTCTCTTTCGCATAGGCACATTAAAATGGGAAAATAATACATATGCAAACAAGTTCTTATCTAATAGAGATGGCAACACAAATTTGGTAATGTAATTAGGCCTTTTACCCTGAACATTGGCATAATGATTTGGCTTAGGCCTCAGAAGAGTGGGCATCGCCCACACACAGCTGAACAATGGATACCATCTATGGAAACAACCCGAATGGTATGCTGAAACTAGAGGATGCTCCACATAAGCCTGACATCGATGAAAGAAATGCACATAATCCAGAGTCTTTAAATATGAGAATCTGATACCAATAGCGAAAGTGTGAAGAAGTTTCACCGGGACCACGGAGAATGACTCAGGTTGGACGGATTAGTATGCCTGGAACCCAGAGTCGGTCTTATGCCAATAAAGTTCTGGGGTGAGGCCTTTTTGTTATCAGGTCAAGGATTCTTTTTCCATTTTCCCCATTTTTCTGGACCTATGCAAACAACGGCGACTGCCACTATGACACCTTTACTATATTTTTTTACTCTTATCCTTTAAGGAAAAAAATACAACTTACTGAACTTAAAAACAAATAACTGTAGTAGAATGCCTGTCTTGAATACAGGCAGGGGAGGGGAAGGGGTGAGGGGGTAATGTTACACTGGTGAAAGGGGGGTGTTCTTGTTATGACTGTAACCCAACTATGATCATGTTACTTAAATAAAAAATATATTTCAAAAAAAGAAATCATTTGGGGGACCATATGGGATTCCGGAAATCGAACCCAGGTCCCTATTGGGTCAGCTGCATGCAAGGCAAATGCCCTATCACTGGGCTATTGCTCCAGCCCCAAAAAGATACATTTTAAAAGTTTTTAAATAAAGGGAGAAAAACCCAACAAATGCATGTCATTAAAATAATCATGAATGGGGGCTGGAGATATAATACAGGTGGTAAGGACTGTGCCTTATATGCCAAAATTTGTTGACCACTGACATAATATATATTCCTATGAATACCAATGGGAGTACCCCTGAGTGAAAAGTCAAGAGAAAAACTTTGAAAATCACCATGTCCCACAAATAACAAAGTAAAAATATACAAATATACAAGCTATAGTAAAATTCTGTATAATGCCTTTTTTAATTTAAATATACTTTATTCAAACACTGTGGCTTAAAGGATATAAAGAATACACATTTTGACAGTTATAAAGTAGTTTGTGACTGAGTTTCAGTTATACAGTGTACAATATCCTTCACCAGTACACATTTCCTGCCAAAAATATTTCCAGTTTCCTTCCTTCCCTTTTCTTTGCCTTTACCATTGTCTGCTTCCTTGGCAATGTTTTTCTTTCTCTCTGTCTCTTTCTCTTTTCCTTTTCTTTCCTTGTAGTCATTGTAGTTTGCAATATTGTTACTGTAGATGTATCATGCATATCATATTCTTTATATCATTTCAAAGGCACCCAATTCTTGTTCAGAATGATCATTTCCAACTTTCATTGTCTTAGTAGTTACTTTTCTACACTAACTGCACTCCTTTGCTATATATTGCAATTTCAGTTCAGCCATAAACTGGTCCTCTTGCCATCATTTTTACAGTCTCTGTATATTATTAACATACTATCTTTTTATATATTTCATGAATAAATGCAAAATTCTATGTCTAAAATTCCTTCCTCTGACTCACTTAATTATAATGACTCAGTGTAATATTCTCTTTATCTATCTTTGCATAATAAAATGTCAGGACTTTATCTTTCCTAATAGCTGCATAGTATTCCAGTGTGTAGATGTACCACAGTTTCTTTATATCCTCTTTTCCTGGGTAGTTAGGTTGCTTTCAGATTCTGGATATTCTGAATTCTGCTGCAGTGAACATAAGAATGCAGAGTGATTTTCTGTGTTATGTTTTTTGACTAAGAGGGTATTTGACTAAGAATGGTATTTGTGAGTTAGATGGAAATTTAGTTTCTAATTTTTAAATCTAGATTATTTAATCTTTGAAAAACCCAGGAAAGAAACATGAATTAGAGCAAGCCTCCAACAAGCGGTGTTGCAAAAAGTTGTCAACTACATGCAAGCACTGCATATAGCACTGCATATATGTCAAATCAAAATGTATTAAAGTCCTTGATATAAGACCTGAAATTATAAAGAAATATACATTTTTATGGCCTCTGGATAGTCATCTGAATGTTATTGTCCATTTAAGAATAAAGATGTTGTTTACCTTGTCTGTCCCTTGTAACTGTTGCTGGATGACATTTGGTCCTGTAGGTATATATAGCCCCAGACTGGGGAGCGAATATATTCTGCTATTGTTGCTCTTGCCAGGCTGCTCCTGCTGAATGATTTCTGTTCAAACTGTAGAAATGCTGTAGAAACTGTTTACCAGATTGCAGGTTCCTGCTGGCTTTTGATGAATCTTTCCTGCTGTTCTGAGTCCTAACATTTGGCACCCAGAGCAGGCAGCAAGTAATGATCTTCTGGAGAATCAGAATTGTAATTGTGAATCATCCAGATTCCTTTGTGGATCAACACCCTAATTCCTTGGTGGATTAAATCTAGCCTCCAAGATATTTAATGAAATTATTTTAGATTATTCCATACATCCCAGAGATCTACTGTCATTCATATTATTAGTTAGGGTGATGCCATGCTGGAATATACATCACCAAATTACTTAAAAATATTATCACTAAGCCCCTCTTTTGGGCCAGTCCCCAAAAAGGGTTGGCCAGACTGAATTTAATTGCAAATGTTACCCTCTCAGCTACTCCTGTATCTATAATTCAAAAATAAATAAATAAATAAATAAAAAGAGATCTCCTGCAAACCAGTTCAAATCTAATGGAGAATGTTACTCCCAAGAGAATTCCATCCAAGAAATGTCATCAAGGATGAGAATTATGTTTTCAGTGAAAACAGGCTCCTCAATCTCAACCCAGGACTGATAATATTCCATATATTACTGCTAATCACCTAGAGACACCACCTCTCCCAGGCATGATTCAAATTCTACCATTTCAGATTTATGAGTCCGTTAACATCTCGTCAGACTCAGAGTCTGAAATTTTATCCCATTTCATAGAATAAAATAGAATCCAGAAGATCTAGGCCTTTTGAGTTCTAAAATAGCGATAACTAAAAATAAATTATATTGGTCATTTCAAAATGTGTGTGCTGTGTACAGATGCACTTTTCCATATTGTAAAGAATATTTATTTACCTTGCTGGAGTAAAAGTGTGCTTTGGACCCCCCAAGATTTTCAAACACTGCCTAGAGTACACCTGTGCCCTCCACAGTACTTGCAAAGAAGAATATGGTCCAGTTTTGAGGCCAAGGACAAATTGCACAATCTAGGTCAATCTGCCAGGAGATTGTCCTAAGTCTGTACCACATATGACATTCTGATAAGTGAAGATGGATATAAGAAATGGAAAAAAGGCAAGCTATCCAACATCTTACCATTCAAATGCATGTCTGAGATATTGCCTTGTGCACATGGGAGAGAATTTCTGTAGATGGAGAATTTAAGGGCTTCTACACAAAAATCTTCAAAAGGTCACATATCTTCATATCCAGTTAATATCCAATAAGAAAATTAACAGATGCAGAGCAAAACCGAGTGATAGAAAAGGATCCAACAGCATCTGATAAGGTTGTTGACCTTTGGAAATGCCAGCAAAGATTGCCAAATAAGTTTATGCCAAATTAGTGAGAAAGAAGATATTATGGGCTACCTAGAAGCATGCCAGAACAAAGGTTCCATATCACATGAGGCATGTGTAAATGCTCTTCAGGACTACATAATACAGACAAGCTAGAAGATCAAGCCATCACGCAGAAAATATAGAGCTCCACTTAACTGTGTATATTTGTGGCCGGCCACAATTTAGACCTTTTATGAAATGTGGTCATGGAAACCATTATGCAAAAAATAGTTACTTCATTGGGTTTTGAAGAAACTGGTGAAAAGGACAACCACAGACTTCATGAACATGGGTAGATGCTATATTTGTAAATATTTAGCTACTATTTTAGGGATTGCAGGACCCTCTCTGGCCCTATCTTCTATAGACCAATACCCATAACTTACCCACATTGCAATGGAGGATATCATTGGGCAAAAGATTTCCTCAACAACCAATAGGTATCAGGAAATTAATCAGGGACCAATCCAGGACCCACAATATCAGGGATCCCAACTTATGCAGGCCTATAGCCAATAAGTTTGCTGCAAATTGCCAACTAAGGAAGTGCTGGCTTAAATATCACTTGCCCTGACATCATCCCAATAGCACTAACACAATGTCCCTAAAATATTGAATTCTAGAATAAAGGTACCAGAACTGCAGGCACTTATAGGCCTATTTTAAGAATCAGTCTAACTATTAAAGGAATCACTGTGCATGTGGGAATAATAGGTTCTGATTACATTAGAAAGATAATTATTATCACATTCCCAACAGTATGGATATTTAAAAAATAAACATTTCCTGACTTTTGCTTTTTCCATTTGTTTTGTCAGGCCACTTCAATAGTTCAAAGACTAGAGGTTTTGGTAACTCTAACCACCTAGCAGATCCTCTAGAGACCTTTATAATCTTGCAAAAAATGTACCCACTAATAACTTGAGAGATACATGAAAAAGAAATTAAATGAATCACTAAGCAGGTTCTGATATTTCTATTATCTTTTTTCAATAATGGACCAATAGTTTGGCCCTGAAGGAGATACTTTATGACTTGCAAAGAAAACATTGGCCCATAAGGGAATATAGCTATTCACATCAGCCTTATTCAGCCACATTCAGCTATTGCCCTTGAATTTATGTATTCAAGATCTACACATACAGTAGTACATTGAGTTCATGATTACACCTACAGCCAATTCTCTAAATATAATTCAGAGGACACACATTTTTTGATTGGGGCCACTGTAGTACTGTGCCCACCACCAATGCACATTCAGTGTAAATCTAAACATCCATTGTGGACACCACAGTGCACCCTAATAAAAAAAAAGCTAAGGGCACTTATACTTTTAGAGAAAAAAATTAAATTTGGGCATATTGAAATATCATTTTCAAAATGAAATTATCCTATCTTTGTATAAAAATATGGCAATTGGCAATTACTGATTGACTTATGAAATATAAATGCTTCAATGGTTCCACTAGGAACCTCCAACCCAGCCTTCCCTCTTCTGAGGTGATTACTAAAGATTGGAATCTTTAATAAATTTTAAAGACTGTTTTTATAATATTTCTATTCACACAAACTACAAATGCTTGGTTTTCCATTTCTTTTTTAAGTCATAAGGAAGCTATGAGCAGGTTTCAGTACACTGTATTACCCAAAGGAATAAACAATTGATCTACAATGCTTCAATATTTTATTGATATACCTCTATATCTTTATATGCAAGATTTTCACATGCTTACATTGTCACTACATGCACAATATTCTGATAGTGTGTTACAGTGAGAAGGATCTCAAAGAGTATATGAAGATGTAGACTCATAATGACTTTCGTTGTAATCTTTACCATCATCCATTCCTTTCCTATTATCAATGTTTCAGTATTTTATATTGATGGCTCTTCCTTAGGGAATGGTGGGATCACTGATCATTGGCTCATCCCAGACCAAAACATTATAAGCTAATTATAATTCAACCCAACAAGGGGAACATGACACTTTGATTTCTTTTTCTTCTGGGCCATGTGTCAGGACTAAGCCTATTTAGTTGGCCTTTATCCTGAAATTGTCACTGCTTCCATAAAGGACACTCACTCTGAATTAAGATTTGATTCAACAATTGAAAGTTCATACCCTCTGCACTCACTGAAAGTTATTTTTCAAAAGTGCTTCCGAGCCTATTTTCATCAATCATATAAGATCTCATTCTGGTAGCCATGTTCCAGTAGCTTTAGGAAATGAATCAGCTGATCACCTAACAATGTTTATATTTAACACACCTGTAGAAGACCATGATGCTCTACACACAAGTGCCTATGACCTTCATGTTCACTATTGCATTCTACCAAAACAAGTCAGACAAATAGTCTGTTTTTAGTCTGTTTGTGCTCCTTTGAATTGCACCCCTCATGTGGCTGGAGCTAACTCCCTGAGGTCTGAAGACAAATAAATTATGGTAAACAGATATCACTAAAGTTAACCTTTTACCAAAAACAATTTATATATGTAGCTGTTAATACTTATTTTCATTTTATGTAGGCTGTCCCTATGACTTCAGAGTTAATGCCATTTGTTCTTTGTATTACAGTGCTTTTCTGTCATGGGTGTTTTCAATACCATCAAAACTAATGATAAACCAACCATCACTAATAAAACATGTCAAATCATTTTGAAAAGAATGGCAAATCAAGCATATCACTGTTATTCCTATACTCCTCAAGTACAAGCCATTGTTGAATGTGCTCATAGGACTCTACAAACTTAAGTATTAAAAGACAGAAAAGGAACTATGCCTCTGCTAGATTTTCTTTCTTTAAAATATTTTCTTTAAATTTTTAAATGTACCAAGAAAGAACCCCATAAAGCTGCTGAAAGATATTTTTAAGAAGAGGTACATGCTCAGAAAACAATTAATTCACTATCAGTGTAAAAATAGATAAATTGATAAATATTTGACATTAGGTAACCTTATCATTCAAGGAACAGGCTATTCTTTTTTTCTACAGAAAACAGACCCAAAATGTAACTCTAGATTCCATTATTCCTCATCAGAAGATCAACATCTCTGAAAAATAAAAATATTTTAATTAATATCTTTATTTAAACACCTTGATTACAAATATCAATGTAGTTGGGTGTTGCATGTCAGTCCTTTATGGGACTGACTGATGGAGGGATGGAGGATGAGGTCTTTCTCCCCCAGCTCAGAACACTCATCTGCCATCCTGTTCAGCCAGTGGTTCTGAGGTGAATGCGGTGGGTATAAAGCTAACAGGTAGTCAGGCTTCAGAAGATATTAGCTTTATTCAGTGGACAAGGCTGAAGCCAAAAGCCCCAGAATCAGTCCTCCCCAAAAAGCCCTTGCCTTCCACAGATCCTTGCTTTTATACATCAGAATCAGATACCACCCAGGGTGGGAGCAGAATTCCAGGTCACACCCTAAGTTAGGACAAATCCCAATCAGGGTAGGATCAGTAACATAATAATCCCATGAAAATCTTTACACACACAACAGTTGGGTTTCAGTCATGTAAAAAACACCCCCCATCACCAGTGCAACATTCTCATCACCAATGTCCCAAATCTCCCTTCTCCCCACCCCACCCCTGCCTGTACTCTAGACAGGCTTTCTAATTCCCTCATTCATTTTTATTGTTATTAAGATAGTTCTCAATGTAGTTATTTCTCTAACTACACTCATCACTCTTTGTGGTAAGCTTCAAGAAGTGAGCTGGAACTTCCAGCCTTCCTCTCTTTTATCTCTGACAATTATTGCAAGAATGTCTTTCATTTTTCTTAAAACCCATATATGAGTGAGAATATTCTGCGTCTTTCTCTCTCCCTCTGACTTATTTCACTCAGCATAATAAATTCCATGTACATCTATGTATAGGAAAATTTCATGACTTCATCTCTCCTGATGGCTGCATAACATTCCATTGTGTATATATACCACAGTTTCTTTAGCCAGTCATCTGTTGAAGGGCATTTTGATTGTTTCCACAGTCTGGCTAAGGAAAATAGTGCTGCAATGAATATAGGTCTGAGGAAGGGATTTTTGTATTATATTTTTGTGTTCCTAAGGTATATTCCTAGGATTGGTATAGCTGGACCATATGGAAGCTCAATTTCCAGTTTTTGGAGGAATCTCCAAATCGCTTTCCATATAGGTTAGACTAAACGGCATTCCCACCAGTGGTGTCTCCACATCCCTGCCAGCACTGCTTGTTCTCATTCTTTGTGATGTGTGCCAACTATGTGAAGGATCCTCTTATTTTCAAGAAGGTCAGCTGCATTTATCAATTTGTACAGGAATAAGAATGTAATTATTTATCTTTTTAACTCAATAAGAATCCGATTTTCTATTCTCATTAGGAAGATATCATAAAGTGAAACTCTGGCAATCCTACAATGTTCTGTATCAGCAGAAAGAAGTCAGAAAATCTCATCACCCCAGCTCCTAAAAAAATCAGAGTTTTTACTTCTTGACCGAAATGATTTATAACTTTACCTTTTGAAAAAAGGTTTTAACAATCTCCTGCACTTTAGTCACTTTAAAATAACATTTTTGTTCTAAATAGTTCTCTCTTGTTTATAATTTTTTATTTTAGGCTATTTTCTTCTTTTATTTTGCTCCTTGTGTAGATATTAAATAGCTTTATATTTTTTTCTTTGCTTCTTACAACAAATTTTTATTTTTATTGTTCCTAAATAATGTTTTCTTTTTCTTTTATGATTCCTTGGCAATGGAGCATCAAATTCCTCTATTAGGAGTAAGAAAACTACTGCTTGCAACCAGTATATATTCTACTTAAATTGTGTTTTTCAACTGGGCTCTGGATGGGTGACCTGCCTTTTAACCTGTAGAAGACCATTGACTTTCTATTGCCCTGCACCAATAGATTACATCATCAACAGAACATTTTCAGATCTGACCTACCTGATAATAGATCAGTAGAGTAGAATAATACTTGGATATTGTTATTTTTTCCTACCCACCAATTTATTTTCTAATGGAAAAGGAAAGCTAAGGAAACAAAGAGTCTTATGGTCCCTGGTTAGCCTTAAAAGTATTACTGTTTCTTTAAGGGTGAAAACATCAATTACAAGAGATCCTCCCCTTGTAATTGCCACAGGAGGGCAGTTGGCCCAGGGGGTATATAAAGTCCAAGGCTGAAGTGTAGGAGGGACTAGGAAACTCTACCTCATTGCCTCTGCCAAACTGCTTGTACTGGATGATCATTACCAAATTGCTATAGAAACTGTTTACTGAATTCCCAGTTCCTGCTGTCATTTGCCATCTCTCCTACTGTTACAGCATTAAAAGAAACCATAACCATAATTAAAAGAATTATAGGCAGAGCAATCCAAGATATTAAAGCTAAAGGCATTTTTTAAGGATGAAACACCACTGACCAAGCAACTGGAAGAAAAGATAAGCAAATGGCACTACCTTAAAATGAAAAAGTTCTGAACCTCCAAAGAAATGGTGACCGAGATAGTCTGTGAACAGAATGAGAGAAACTATTAATCTAATATCTATCTGATAAGAGTTTAAATATTTATATGATAAGAGTTTAATATTTAATATATATTAAGCACTGGTAAAACTTAACAAAAAACCTAACCCCATTGAAAAATGGAAAGTAGAGATTAACAGACATTTGCTCCAAAAAAACAAAAAATCAGATGGCCAAAATACATATGAAAAAGTGTTACACGTCATCACTAATCAGAGACACTCATATTAAACCAGCAATAAGATTTCAACTCATGCCACAGAGAGCCTGGAACACATCAAAAAGAACAGGTTCTCACTTATATAAAAAAAAGCTTTTGAAAATATAAGTTTAGGGCACTATGTTATTAAAGCAAAACTTGAGACAACAGAAAGGTTAAGCATAAATAGGTACTTTTCCCAAATTAAAAAGTATAAACACTGATATTCTTTAGAGAATATTTTCAGCATCTGCCTTATTTAATATTTTTTTTGTTTTTTTTTTTAATATTTTTAAAAAGATTTAGAGAAAAATAGAATCAGGGAATTGAACATTCTTTTTTTTTTTTTTGGTTTTTTTTTTGGGGGGGAGACCACACCCGTTGATGCTCAGGGGTTACTCCTGGCTATGCGCTCAGAAGTCACTCCTGGCTTGGGGGGCCATATGGGATGCCAGGGGATAGAATCACGGTCTGTCCTAGGCTATCACTGGCAAGGCAGACACCTTACCTCTAGTGCCACAGCACCGGCCCCAAGAATTGAAAATTCTTTAGAAGACTTTTCTGCATAATGTAAGGTCTTGCTGGAGGAATGTACTATAATTCAGCATTTGAAAAGCAAATTATTTTTTTATTCTGGACAATTTATAGAAAATAATTAAACATTTTATGAAGAGTATTTTAAATTTGGAAATATCAATATTAGCATTGCTTGCAAACTTGAAATTATTACAGTGGAATAATATAAAAATAATTCCTTGAAATTCATTATACTTTTGATATTAACACTGTACTTGAAATCTAAATATAAAAAAAACTTTCAACTGTGCAGGCAACTAAAATTTTCTGAAGGAATAAGGGGAGTAAAAACTTCAAAGATAAAAACCTTATTCAGGGCTGGAGCTATAGCACAGCAGTATGGCTTTTGTCTTGCATCTATCAGGAAGACCATAGTTCAGAATCCAGCATCCCTGATGGTCCCCCGAGCATGCTAGTAGCGAATTCTGAGCACAGAGTCAGGAGTTACCCATGAGTGCCACCAGTTGTAACTCACCCACCTGCCACAAATTTTCACAACTTTCTTATGATTAAAATTTATGTTTGTTTATGCATCTTCTCTATCAGTGGATTTTCATTCATTAATAGTCATTTCACCATCTGCACCAGAATTTAACCTTCTCACATAGTGCATGTTGTATATCTATTGATATATTTACTACACTAAGAGAGAAGAATGAAGTGGTAAATTTGTCCCTGTTATCTTCTAAAATTATTGGAATTGTAGATATACAAAGGAAAGATTATCACTGTATTCTTATACTATAATAATATAATATGTTACTATAGTGACTATTTCTTTATTGTGGTCTTTTGTAGAGGTTATATAAGAATACCAATCACTGGTAATATGATTATTATTATTTACAGGCAAAAATTAGAGCACTCATCACCAACTATTGAGTCTGTGTTTAGGAATCACCTTTTTTTTTTAATTTTGGTATTTTTTGCCACATCTTGCCATGATAACTTCTGGCCCCCTAATTAGGAATAACAATGGAAAGCTCAAATTAACATGTGTAATTCACAGAATTATACCTGGGTTGGCTGAGTTCATGGAAAATAGATTACCACTGTATGATCTCGCAGGCCCCTCAGGGATCAATTTTAATCAGACTTCTGAGCACAATTTGTGGTGCCACAGACTGAAACAGGGTCAGCAATACAGAAGGCAGCTCCATTACCTCGGTATGATCTCACCAGCTCCTTGACAACCTTCTTAAATCAAAAGTAAAATTTGCAATATAAAATACTAGTGTAAAAATAAGAGCCAAGTGTAGTTGAAGCAGAAATGACAAGAATGTCTTAATATAGATCAGCACAATCTAGCTATTAAAAAAATTAATGGAAATCTAGTTGAAGCCATCTACCACAAGCCAATGGCAAATATTATCCTCAACAGAGAAAAACTAAAAGCCTTCCCTCTAAATTCTGGTACAAGACAAGGCTGTCCTCTCTCACCACTCCTATTCAACATAGCACTGGAAGTACTTGCTATAGCGATTAGGCAAGAAAAAGATATCAAGGGAATTCAGATAGGAAAGGAAGAAGTCAAGCTCTCACTGTTTGCAGATGACATGATACTCTACTTAGAAAACCCTAAAGACTCTATCAAAAAGCTTCTAGAAACAATAGACTCATATAGCAAGGTGGCAGGCTACAAAATTAACACACAAAAATCAATGGCCTTTCTATACACCAATAGCAATAAGGAAGAAATGGACATTAAGAAAACAATCCCATTCACAATAGTGCCACACAAACTCAAATATCTTGGAATCAACTTGACTAAAAATGTGAAGGACCTATACAAAGAAAACTATAAAACTCTGCTCCAAGAAATAAGAGAGGACACGCGGAAATGGAAACACATACCCTGCTCGTGGATTGGCAGGATTAACATCATCAAAATGGCAATACTCCCCAAGGCATTATACAGATTTAATGCTATCCCTCTAAAGATACCCATGACATTCTTCAAAGAAGTGGATCAGGCACTTTTGAAATTCATTTGGAACAATAAACACCCTCGAATAGCTAAAGCAATCATTGGGAAAAAGAATATGGGAGGAATTACTTTCCCCAACTTTAAACTGTACTACAAAGCAATAGTTATCAAAACAGCATGGTATTGGAATAAGGACAGGCCGTCAGACCAGTGGAATAGACTTGAATACTCAGAAAATGTTCCCCAGACATACAACCACCTAATTTTCGATAAAGGAGCAGGAAACCCTAAATGGAGCAGGGAAAGCCTCTTCAACAAGTGGTGTTGGCACAATTGGATAGCCGCTTGCAAAAAATTGAACGTAGACCCCCAGCTATCATCATGCACGAAGGTGAAATCCAAATGGATTAAAGACCTCGATATCAGCCCCAAAACCATAAGATATATAGAACAGCACATAGGCAAGACACTCCAGGACATTACAGGCATCTTCAAGGAGGAAACTGCACTCTCCAAGCAAGTGAAAGCAGAGATTAACAGATGGGAATATATTAAGCTGAGAAGTTTCTGCACCTCAAAGGAAATAGTGCCCAGGATACAAGAGCCACCCACTGAGTGGGAGAAACTATTCACCCAATACCCATCAGATAAGGGGCTAATCTCCAAAATATACAAGGCACTGACAGAACTTTACAAGAAAAAAACATCTAATCCCATCAAAAAATGGGGAGAAGAAATGAACAGACACTTTGACAAAGAAGAAATACAAATGGCCAAAAGACACATGAAAAAATGCTCCACATCACTAATCATCAGGGAGATGCAAATCAAAACAACGATGAGATACCACCTCACACCACAGAGAATGGCACACATCACAAAGAATGAGAACAAACAGTGTTGGCGGGGATGTGGAGAGAAAGGAACTCTTATCCACTGCTGGTGGGAATGCCGTCTAGTTCAACCTTTATGGAAAGCGATATGGAGATTCCTTCAAAAACTGGAAATCGAGCTCCCATATGATCCAGCTATACCACTCCCAGGAATATACCCTAGGAACACAAAAATACAGTACAAAAACCCCTTCCTTACACCTATATTCATTGCAGCACTATTTACCATAGCAAGACTCTGGAAACAACCAAGATGCCCTTCAACAGATGAATGGCTAAAGAAACTGTGGTACATATACACAATGGAATATTATGCAGCTGTCAGGAGAGATGAAGTCATGAAATTTTCCTATACATGGATGTATACGGAATCTATTATGCTGAGTGAAATAAGTCAGAGAGAGAGAGAAAAACGAAGAATGGTCTCACTCATCTATGGGTTTTAAGAGAAATGAAAGACATTCTTGCAATAATAATTTCCAGACACAAAAGTGAAAAGAGCTGGATGTTCCAGCTCACCATAGGAAGCTCACCACAAAGAGTGATGAGTTTAGTTAGAGAAATAACTACATTTTGAATTTTCCTTATAATGAGAATGTATGAGGGAAATGGAGAGCCTTTTTAGAGTACAGGCGGGGGTTGGGTGGGTAGGAGGGAGACTTGGACATTGGTGATGGGAATGTTGCACTGGTGATGGGTGGTGTTCTTTACATGACTGAAACCCAAAAACAATCATGTATGTAATCAAGGTGTTTAAATAAAAAAATAAAAATTAAAAAAAATCCAAAAAAAAAAATTAATGGAGGGAGATATGGGATGCACACTGGGAACAGGGGTGGAGGGAGGACAACACCGGTGGTGAGATGGTCCCTTGTTTATTGTCACTATGTACCTTAAATATTACTGTGAAAGATTGGAAATTCAGTTTGGCCACATTAAATTATAAAAAAAAAGTTACACATAATAATATTTCAAATATAAACCAAAAATGATTTGGGAATGATTCCATTAAATAAATCCTAAGCACTGATTTTTAATTGTTTCAGTTAACAGTAAGGATAAGAAATCATAATTATCTTTTATATTTAATGACATGATGAGTATTAAGCTAAATGTGGTGAACATTCTCCTTTATAATAAATGATGAAATAGTCAGTGTGTAAATTAATCTAAAATTAAAGATAAAACACACTGTTTAGGAATATTAATATTGTCCCCAAATAACAAAATGGAAGTAAGAAATTTTTCTTTGTTATATTTTGTTTTGAAAATTAGACATAGCTAAAGAAATATAAACTATGAGTAAAAGTGACAATACTATCAAATCTTTCTAAATCAGTAGCAAAAAAATTAGAATACATTAGTATTATATTAGTATATCTATCTTTGATCTTATTCTATGTTAATTTGCATCCCACATCCTCCATAAAATTATCCTCTTTCAAATCCCGATTAACTCTTTTTTATATTGGATTTCCTTTACTAAGCAGCAATTTCTAAGATGTTGCAAATTTGTTTATAGTTTCTTGCTACTGAGTTAGAAGCATTCAATAGTATTTTATCTGACTTCCATAAGATCTCTCCCAATTATAAAAGTACTTGTTTTAGTATTCATTTGAGGTTTGTCTTATAGCCTCACTCAATCAAAATAGAACTTCCAGATGTAGGAAATAAGAACTCAATAGATTATTTTTATTATCCTTCAACATTTCCTAGCACAGTATCTTATTTGTGTCTAAGAAATATAAAAATATGTACATTTTATCAATTTTATTGTATGTGTGGCCCTGATAAGATAGTCATGGAGCAAATACTGTTGATAAAGAACAGTTTATACTGTATAAATTTCTAATATGTAATGTTCACATATATATTTAAAGAAAGTAAATTAAAGTGTTATTTCATGCAAAATTACAATATAATGCACAGTTTTCAAGAAATTGTAAAGTGTCAAATGTGAATATATGAAACAGATTAACTATATACTTTGATAATGAAATGTTGGTTATTAAGGAAAAACGTACTTTGAGAATTATAGCATTTTATTCACTGTAGGTATTCTTTAACAAATAATGAATTTTAACTGTCTTTTGATAGAGCCCTCGCCATTGGTATCCTATCATTGAAGTCCTCTTGAGGTCTTATTCTTGGAGTGGTCTGCCTATATTCTACCCATCTAGAATATTGAAAGTATTCACAAAGCTCACAAAGTACTCACAAAACCTAAAATTTCCTTAAAAATTGGGGAAAGAAAATAAAAATACACATTTCTGAAAAAGACCAGCAGGTGACCAACAGAGCATGGCAAATGTTCATCATAATTATCATTGGGGAATTTCAAATTAAGACAACACTGAGATAACATCTTACATCAAGTGTGACACTTATCAAAAACACTAGGAACAATCTCTAGTTGAGGAACTGTGTTGAAAAAGGAAGTCTCATTCACTGCTGGTGGGAATGATGCCTGGTTCTACTCCAATGGAAAACAATATGGAGGAATATCAGTAAACTCAAAATTGAGCTTGCATAAGAGCAAGCAATCTCACTTTTAGGTATGTACACCCAGGACAGAAAAATCCTTCATCCAAAAGAATGTATACACAGCACTATTCATTGCACCACTCAGGCCCATAGCTAAAACTTGAATTCAATATAGATGTTCAAAAACAGATGAGTGGATCATGAAGATGTAATACATATATACAATGGAATACTAGATAGCTGTAAGAAATAATGCAGTCATGCAATTTGCTGCAACATGAATGTAACTAAAGTAATCCAGAAGAAGGATAAATCAGAATGATATAATCTATATGTGCTATTTTTAATAAATGTATGAAGAAATCCAATGGATTAAATGGGAGTTGTTTTGAACACCCTTGACCCCAGAGTATAGTGAAGAGAATGAAAAAAATTGGGTGGAGGAAGAGAAACACAATATGAAGTAATGGGTCTCAAGTGGATTGGTGGAGATTAACAAGGACAGAACTATATATCCAATCCAAAGTCCATAACAATGCAATCAAGAGAACCAAGCTCTAACTAACATTAAAATGGACCTGTTATAGTGGCAGTTTGGGGTGGGAGTACAGGGTCGTGGTATGGGATGCACTCTAAAACATTGGTGGAGGAAAGTGGTCACTGGTGGTAGGATTGGCCCTGAAACATATGTCTGAAACCCAACTATGAAGACCCTCATAAATTACAATGGTTTCAATAAAATAAACGTAAATTAAAAAAAATAATGTAGAGATTGGAGCACATAAATTTTACATTGCAGTGGGGCCTAACACTCTGAATACTTGTCATACTGACTAGGCTTAGGATTCAGAAGATCAGACATTAGCAATTCACTCCTGAACATTGTATCCCATATATGGAAACACCACTGTTTTCTACACCAACACCAGGAATAGGACTACTACCAGGGAAGGCCCTACTGCTGCCCTTAAATCGACTTACTTCATTGTGGGTTTATATGACATCCTGATGACTTGGTAACAACAACCTGCTTTCAGGGCAGGGTTCTCTTTGTTACCACCTAATGGTGAGATGAAACTAGAAGATGCTCTGCATCCTCTGACTTAGATATAGGATCTGTACAGAAACCAGGATCTTTAACTACAGAAACCTGACAGCAACAATTTGGACTGTAAAGAGCTTTTACTAGGATCACAGATAAAGACTTTGGGCTTAGACAACTTAGTATACTCAGAGCATGGGTAAGGTTTCCCTGTTTTTTAGGCCAAAGGTTCTCCTTTTATTTTCCCCATATTTTTCTGTACATATACAAATGACAACAATAACCACACACACAAACACACCCCTTTTATTGTATTCTTATCTCTTACTTTAAAAAAAAAGCTTACTAAACCTTTGTTTTTGTATTAATGACTTTCTTGGTGATACAATAATTTTCATAAATATACTTGCTACTGGACTTTTATTCTTTCTCTTTTCTACTTTTCTATTTTATTTATTTATTTTTGATTTTTGGGTAATACCTGGCAGTGCTCTGGAGTTACTCCTGGCTCTGCACTCAGAATTTGCTCCTGGCATGCTCGGGGGACCACATGAGATGCTGGGATTTGAACCGGGATCCATCCTGTGTTGGCCGCTTGCAAAGCAAATGCCTTACTGCTGTGCTATCACTCTAGTCCCTACTTTCCATTTATGTTTTTTAATTTTCTTTCTATTTTCTTTATTTTTTCAATAACTTTGCTCTCCCTTATCTTGAAACATGTGTTATAAGAAGTATTATATGTCAACTATGTGATATATTTTCTTTAAATAAAAACATTAATTTTTTGTCCCCCAATTCACAATACAGACCAGGCAAAGGGCCTGTGTTGAGGTGTATATGGGGTGCATTTACTGTACCTCCTCTTTCTATACAGTCATTGTAAAGAACAGAGCCTGTGGTAAGAATTGGGAGGCCTTATCATTATTTTTTATTTTTAATATATATATTTATATATTAATATATATATATCCTTTACCAATGCAATATTCCCATGACCAATATCCTAGTGTCCTTCCTCTCGACCCCACACCGGCCTGTACTCTAGACAGGCTTTCTACTACCCTCATTCAGTCACATTTTGTTATGATATTTCTCAGTGTAAATATTTCTGTGACTGCACTAAACGTTCCCTGTGGTGAGCTTCATGTCAAGAGCTGGACCCTCCAGTCCTCCTCTATTTTGTCTCTGAGAATCAATACACAAATGTTTTTCATTTTTCTCAAAACCCATAGATGAGGAAGACCATTCTGTGTTTATCTCTCTCCCTCTGACTTATTTCACTCAGCATAATAGATTCCATATACATCCATGTATAGGATAATTTCATGACTTCATCTCTTCTGATGGCTGCATAATATTCCATTGTGTATAGGTACCATAGTTTCTTTAACCATTCATCTATTAAGGGGCATCTAGGCTGTTTCCAGAGTCTGGCTTTTGTAAATAACGCTGCTATGAATATAGGTGTGAGAAAGGAATTTTTGTATTGTATTTTTGTGTTCCTAGCATATATCCCTAGGAGTGGTATAGGAGCTCTCCATATTGTTTTCAACAAAGGTTGGACCAGACGGCATTCCCACCTGCAGTGAATAAGAGTTCCTTTCTCTCCACATCCCCGCCAGCACTGCTTATTCTCATTCCTTCTGATGTGTGCCAATCTCTGTGGCGTGAGATGGTACCTCATAGTTGTTTTGATTTGCATCTCCCAGGTGATTAAAAATAAATAAATAAATAAATAAAAACATTAAAACATATATATTTAAATTAAACTGCTAGATGTTCAGTTTTACATAGAATTTTCTATTCTTTTTTTGGGAAGTTGGATCACACCTGGAGCCACTCAGGGGTTACTCCTGGCTCTGCATTCATAAATTGCCCCTGGTTGGTTTGGGGGATCATATGTTATGGCAGGAATGAAACCAAGGTCGGTTCCAGGTCAACCACATGCAAGGAAAATGCCCTACCCACTGTGCCTTCACTCTGGCCCCTACAATTTCCAATTCTAAGTTAATTTGACTGCTGATTTTTTCCTGCTTACATGCTGATTTTTAAAGACATGCTAACCTGATTTTTAGGTTAATGGTTAATTGTATCATCACAATTTTATCTAAATGCATTTAGTAATTGATCAGTAAAAATTATTTAAAAATAATTTTTAAAATGTTGCTCAGGGGTAGGTAAATGCCCTTGCCTTACAAGCAGCAGATCGGTAATTGCCATTTTTTATCATCCTTGACCTGCAGAATTGATCCCTGTGTACAGAGTCAGGAGTAACTACTGAGCACTACTGAGGATGGTCTGAACATCAAAAAACCAACTAACAAACAAAAATCTATTTTTAAAAAATTCCTGCAATGTCTTTCTAATTGTCTGCCAGAGAAAAATTGAAATACCTCTTTATTTATATTGCCTTCCCTATGGGTTGTATCTGTGAGGGAAGAACTATGTCTTACTTGCTCAGTATATTTAAACCTAATAAATTACTCTTAGATTTAGTAAATATAATCAAGTAAGAAGATATGTTTTGAGTCTCTTAAGAGACACCATTTAAATAGATATTGCTCTAGGACAACACAATGTAGTTAAACATCTCAAGCATTACAAATACAAAGAAACATGTAATTTATGCTGAAAAATAATGGTCTCAGTGGTATTTTATAAGCAGAGTAAGATCATATAAATATCACTGTGGTTTGTAGAAAAAAAAAGAGTAAAACACAGAGTTCCATTTTTTCACTTTTAAATATCAGTTACCTTCTAGACAACTCTGTTTTTATCAGGCTGATTTACTAAACTATCAGGAGATATTAGTGGTTTAGTTTACTAATAAATAATTGAAAAAAAAAACAGGAAGTGCTAGAGAAAAAGTCATGAGAGGAACTGCTATAAACTCGATATTTTATTGCTGGGGCCCACCCAGGGCTAACAAATGGAGCAATAGTAACTTAGCTCCATAGCTAGAGAGAGAGAGAAAGAGAGAGAGAGAGAAATAGAGACAGAGAGAGACAGACAAAAAAGGGGACAGAGATAGAGAGAGACAGAGACAAAGACAGAGACACAGAGAAAGAGAGATCAATGGGGAGAGTGCTAGGAGGAAGAAGCTTGTAGACTGGGGCCATACTACTATATTTCATGTAGAAAGGTGGAGCAAGTTACATCTTGCTGATACTGCTTATGCTGTGTTTTAAAGCCCAGTCAAGCCAGGAGGCCTGGACCTCTGGTTACTGGCCTGCTGGTTATCCTCCTTGAGCCTTCTTTAAACTGCCAGCCTTCTTCTTTTAAACCTAGGTAGTAGGCCATTATATGTCCCAGTCCAATTGCTATAACAGGAATTGTTATCACCCCACCCCTTAATGATGCTTGAATAGTAATCCCTTTAACGATCCATTAACATACATCAATGAATAAAGCTATATTTCTGAAATTCGACAAAATTGTAAATTAATTAGTGGAGAAATTTTTTCAAAAAATGTTATGGCTTTCTCTTTTTATAAGAATAAATTGAGATTGGGGCCCAGAGAGATAGCACAGCGGCGTTTGCCTTGCAAGCAGCCGATCCAGGACCAAAGTTGGTTGGTTTGAATCCCGGTGTCCCATATTGTCCCCCATGCCTGCCAGGAGCAATTTCTGAGCAGACAGCCAGGAGTTACCCCTGAGCAATGCCGGGTGTGACCCAACCCCCCCCCCACCAAAAAAAAAAAAAGAAGAAGAAGAAATTGAGTGGCTGGAGAGATTAGCACAGTGGTTGGATGTTGGCCTGCGAGCAGCTGCTCCAAGATAGATGGTGGTTCGAATCCCAGCGTCCCAAATGGTCCTTAGAGCCAGCCAGGAGTGATTTCTGAGTGCAGAGCCAGGAGTAACCCCTGAACACCTCTGGGTGTCACACCCCAAAAGAATAAATCTAAATGTTAGTAGGATGAATAATTCATTGTCAATTATAAAGAATGACTGGAGGAAACTAAAAATATTAAGGAAAATCTTAATAGAAATATAAAAATATAAATGTATGTTTTATTCTAATATCATAGGCAGTATTTATTTTATGTTAGAAAATATGATATATAATATAGGGCTGAAGATAGTGAGGGTAAGATGCTTTCTTGTACAAGAACAATATGGGCATGATTCTTTGCATCCATGTGTTTCCTAAGTTACACCGGAAATGATTCTGGCACCAGTAGTCAGGAGTAAGCCTTGAATACTGCAGGGCTTATAAAAAAAAGAAAGAAAACCTATAATATAATGTTTAAGTATCTTCATTAAGTAGTAAAATATTTCAATAAAAATCTCTATAGGTATAGAAGATCATCTAAATAGAAATAGCACATTCAATATAAATGAACCCTAACATTATTGGAAAAGTATAAAAACACTTAGCAAATTAGAAATAAATAGGCCATTCTTAATCTGATAGTGAGTAACCACAAGCAACTCTTATTAGTCTCATAATCAATGGCAGAGCTGAGAAGTTTGTTCTTTCTTATAAGAAAGCTACTTGTAATTTAATTTAATTTTATTAAAGCACTATGATTTATAAGGCAATTTATAGCTGAATTTTAAACTTACAATGTTCTAGCATTTGATGGTTCTTGTAAAACTGGTTTCATAGCCAGGCATTTCTTTAGCTGTGTCAGTCAATGGAGATAGAAAAAATTCCTCCAAATCATATGAAAATTTAGCTGCAAGAGCATTCTCCATGTATATTCCTATCATTAATTTAAAAAAATTTTAAAACAATTTCTTAAGTTTGGGGGTTATTAATTTTTATTTAACAGACCTGCTATAAATCTATGTCTTTGAATATAGATAGGTTCTTTTTTGAGCATGCTTTCAATATTCTCTCTGTAATTGTCTTTTGACACTATAATTATAATACATTTATAAATTTTCTAATTGTTTCTATTTTAACTGGAAATCTTAGGACCTCTTAAATTGTTCTTCAGGGACTCCAACATTATTTTGCTATTATTATTATTATTATTTTTTTGGCCCACACCAGGTAACGCCTCAGGGGTTACTTCTGGCTATGTGCTCAGAAACCGCTCCTGGCTTGGGGGACCATATGGGACGCTGTGGATAGAGGCACAGTATGTCCTGGGTTAGCATATGCACAGAAAATGCCCTACTGCTTGCGCCACCACTCTGGCCCCTTTATTGTTACTCTTGAGCTCATCCCATAAACTGTTATTTATTTTTGGAAAATATTTTTGGGTTTATTGTTTTTAAGTTTCCTGCAGCTCATCTTAGAGCTCACTGATCTTTCTCTCAGCTGCTATTATTATGCTTCTCTGATCCTCTAATTGAGATCATTATATTACCTCTTATACTCTTCATTTATCACTACTGACTATAGTTTTTGTGCTTTACTGATCACCAGTGTTGATCTTCCTATTATTCTTTAAAGCACATCAACATGGTGTCATTAAAATCATTTTCTGAGAGTTTGCAAAGCCTTTGGCATTATTGTTTTCACTTATTGTGTTTGGCAGGCTTCTAAGTGGCTGCTCTATTATGATTTCTACTCATCTGTGCTGAGGGTGAATCTTTATACTTAGCTTCTGAGAAACTCAGCTGGTGTTTACTCTTGTCCTTGCCTATTTGTTCTTATCCAGTGAAAAGATATGCAAATGTGAGCAATGTAAAGTGTGATGAATCGAGCTCTCACACAGTCACAAACTTGATTAAGAAGATGTGGTTCTGCTGTGGTGGCTCAGAATTTCAGGAGTAGCTAGGGGCTGCTAAAACCCACCTGAGAATAGTATATAATTCTCTTTTCCCATAAGGTTCTAGGGATATTAAACCAGATATTAACCTCACTTGGAATTATTTTATTTTGAACTTAAAATTAATTTCTCTTTTAGTTACCCCAAAACAGTGATCTCAATTGTTTGCTACTTCCCCAATGTGCTTACGAAGAGGAGATATTATTTTTAGATCTATACATGTTTTATGTGTCATTCAGTGGCAATGGTACTCCTGATATTGCCACTCTACTAAATAAACAAAGCTACATGAATTAATTAGACTAAGAAGAATAATAGAAGAAGAGAGGTGGGAAAGTGAATTAGCTGCCTCTAACTATTCCTACAAATAATATTTTATTGGAATGAAATTTTAATATGTATATATCAATATGCATATATGGTGTCAAATATATTTTTCATCAATATATCTATATATAATTAGTATATATCAATGTTACATGTATAAAATTATATATATATATTAACATGTTCATATATCAAGAATAGTCCGTGCTTTTGCTTCCATAATTGATTTGTTTTAATTTGGGGTCTACATTCAGCAGTGTTCAGTGATTACTCTTGACTTGTGCTCAGAAATTATTCCTGGAAATTTGGGGGGACCTTCTGAATGTCAGGGATCAAAGTCAGGTCAGCCTTCTATAAGGCAAATTTCCTTATTCACTATACTTGTGATCCAGTCTCATATTTGTTTCCTTTTAACATCATATGAGGTATGTAATTTCAGTCTTCATTTGGAGCTTTGGCAACCAAAGCTTAGCATTTAGTAAAAAATGAGCTTTGTCTGAAGAGGGTGTCTATCTTACAAATCGACTTAAGAGAATATTTAGCCTTTATCTGGTAAGATTGCAAGTTCTTCATGACATTACTGGGGAAGAATGTCTTTCAATAGAATTTAAATCCATATAGACTAAGTTGTGTGCATTTTCTTTAAAAGAATAAGAATAAGAACATTCATTGATCTTCCCAGTAACCTTATACTTTCTTGACAAGTATCCAAAGAACAAATACTGCAAAGCATCTAAGAGGAACAAAATAATTTGCTTGACAATAAAGGGAAAAGATGACACCTTAATTGTAAAAAAAAAATAAAAATAAGAGCAAGTTTCTTTTGGGTACCTATAGAAAAGGAGAGCTGAACATTTGGGCAGAAATCTCTCAATCATGTTATTTCCAAATTGACGTGTTTCTCCTGGCTTTTACAATATTTATTTGACCATAGATTATGAAAGCAAAATTTCAAATTTCTGAAAGTCTCTCATTTAAAATAAAAATAAAGAGATAAAGGCAAAATTTCAAATTTCTGAAAGTCTCTCATTTAAAATAAAAATAAAGAGATAAAGGCAAAAGGAAAAGAGAAAGAACTAGCAAAATATTAAAATATAAAAATTAAATCTATCATGTTTAAAACTATCTCAACAATGCAGAACAAGGGTTGTTATGTTAGAACTATAATACTGTATAAAAAGGGGTGGCAGGTTAAAATTGCTCCAGAGCTCAAGGTCTTACATTCCAATGCAAAATCTGCCCTAAATTCTTCCTGATGGACCTCTTCTCTGCTACAATAAAAACAACTCCAGAAAAGCTCCATAAATTGTTCAGCACTGCCAAAGGCGAACTTGATACCTGGGAGGGTGGCTTGACTAGCATTTGAATTAGATTGTAGCCAGTGGTTCTTTAGATAGCTATTTTTTGTTTGACTGATTTGGCAGTCATGCTTATGTCTTCACATACCAGTGCCCTAGTCAATTAATATATATTCTCAGCCAGAACGTGTATTCAAATCAATTGGTAAATTTGAATGGTGTACAAAATATCCATGCCAGGAGTCAGGGAGATTCTCATTCACATATATGGATTTTAAGATTACTCTTAGGAAGTTTTGACACGATGGATAAATCTCATCTCTAGACAGACACTCATGTAGAATAAGTATATAGCTCAGCATAGTAACAAGACTGAATTCACAGATGACTGCCAAGGAATTCTAGTGTCATCTAGAATGTTAGTAACATTTGTACTTTAGTTCCCAGTTTACAAATAAAAAGAAAAGACATCAACAAAGAAACAGATAACATATAATGAATAGATAATATTTAGATAACGTATAATGATTAGATGATTCTTGTCAATTCACAGTGGAAACTTAGAAAACACAAAAAATTCTTACTGTTATTTTCTAGTCACTATTACTAATTGACCATATTTTTCCCTGAACAAGTTTCAACATAGCTTCAATAACTTCAAGCAACCTTTCCCTAAATCTCTATTTGTTTCTGCATTTGGAATTGCTTTATCATGCTTGATGACTCATCACCAAGCCAACCACAAAAGCTTTGGTGAATAAAGGGTCAGACCTTGAGCAGACAGACAAAGCACAAAGACCCAGGTTACATAGAGGCTAGAGAGTATGAGTGAAGAAAGAACAGATGAGAGTTTTAAGAAAATGTTGGCCTAGGACTAGCCTTTGAAAGAACAGGTGGTTTAGATTATTAATAACATTTACCAGCTCTAACAGCTTCCTTTAATGCTGTATTTCAAACTCTACTAAATAAGTGGAATTTTGTGGGAAAAGGAACCAACAGGAAAAGGTGACTCAAAAAAGCTGGTTAAAGTTAACTTTCTCTTTGCTGCTTCCTGTTTTCCTTCCAAGTGATGTATTTTTGGCAGAGTCTCTTGTTATAAACTGTCTGGGACAGTTGTTTTATGATACTGTATTAAGTTGCTAAAAAGAGAGAACTCTTGAGTTAGTGAATGACTAAACTGTATTTTCATTCTGAATAATGATAGACCCACTAGAAAATAGTAACTGGATTTTCCATCTCTTCTCTGACAACAGCACAAGGCCAGGGGTTGGAAGTTCTTTAAATAGACAGAAGTATAAATTCTAAAGTTTTCGGTATTGTTTTCTTCCGATTGCTAAATTCTAGACCCTGTAGCAACATTGTCCAACAACTTATTTTTGTAGAAACTTCATTTATACGATATCTTAGTATGAAAATGAGTGTCTGTACTATTTACTCTTTTATTAAAAAAATAATTATTTTAGTCAGGAAAATAATTATATTTGCTTTATGAAACTTCAATCTATTTACGATGCTTTCTTAGAAGAGAAACATTGTTTCTCATAGTTTGAAAGAAATGACATTGCTGACAAAAAACATCAAAATAAATGCATAAGACATGGTCAAATTAAATTAAGACAATTGATATTGTTATTTGCTTTGACTCTTGTGTAATTGTTTTATAAGGATCTGTGATTAAAGTACCTATGCTAAGTTTAAGAGTTATTAAAAACATATTATGATTGTATAAATGATTATGTATTAGCATCTGATATATGTAAAATATATGTATAAATTCACATTTGCTAGTATAAATAGAAATTATATTTATATTTGTTTTAGTTTTATTAAATCTTCATAACTTCTTGAACAGTTTTATAGATCTTAAACATTTCTACATACTTGTGGAAAGTATTTTAGGAATTTGTCATAGATAACTAAATGACACCTAAAAGATGAATGGAGTGTCACAATTAGGTTTAAATCAATTTACTGACTTTCAGATCAGTATAAGCCAGTGGAATTTGAAAATAAACTTGGAAGTTATTTATCTTTTTTTACTTCTATTTTATTAGTTTCTGAATATTGTAGATGTTGTTTTATATTTTCCCCTGAAACATAAAATAAAACATTCTATATTTTTGCTATATTCAAAATGTTCATGGATTTATACTCACATAAATGTAGTTTATGAATTACAATTGAAAATTATAGTATACTAAAATATATTGTCCTGGAGACTACACTGAAATTTATAATATATTTTATACTCTGCATATAATCTTCATATTTAAAAATAAAGTGTAGCCACAAATTTTTATGTAATTTGATTTGATCAATTTCCCATTTTGGTCTTAATCTAAATGGGAATGGGAGAAATATTTTTAGAAACAAATGATCATGTTATCAAAATTATTTCTTCTTTTGAATGATTAAAATACTGGGGATATGTTTCTATAGTAGAACACTTACCTTACAAGTGAAGGACCTTAGCAACAACAACAACAACAAAAATATATGAAACCAAATAAAATAGTGAAAAAATCCTAGAAGTTTTAAATACTTATATTGATTGTAAATTCTTAAGGCTTGATTTGATTCAAAAACTAATCTATATAAAATGATATGTTAATCTGTAACTATTAAACATTTTTGAGCCATTGTTTTTGTTTTGATTTGTTTTTGTTTGGGGCCACACCTGAAGGTGCTAACGGGTTACTTCTGCACTGCACTAGGAAATCACTCCTGACAGGCTTGAGGGACCATCTGGGATGCCAGAGATCAAGACCAGGTCTATCCTGGATCTGCTGTGTGCATGGCAAATGCCCCACCCACTGTGCAATCACTCTGGCCCCTGAACAAAGTTGTTTCTTTATCTGTAAAATATATACAACAATATAATCCACATAAAGGATTTATGTGAGCATTTATTGAGAGAAATTGAGTATGTGTCACAGATTATAATTTTATCTAGGTCACTTTCCTTTCCTATGACTGCCTAGATGCATTTATTCTCCAAACTTCTTTTCAATTGGATGTGGCTATTATTAGCATAAGTAGAGTACTGTTTCTGTTTGAATTAACCACCCCAAAATATATCAATCTTAAAAGAAAAAATCCTCTTGCACAGTCCATCAGTATCATTCACCTTTGTTGAATGGAAAGAACTTTTAGGATCTCAGGATGGGAGGCATGGGACATTTTCCATGTTTCCTGAATGACCTTGTAGCACATCTTTCTAGAATTTACATGACGAAAATGTGGTGTTGTATTAAAGACCAACATAATTTGAAACTGTTTTTGGTATTAAATATATATGTAAATATATAGTAAATATGTAATATATTACATATATGATTCTACCTAATATATTATATTCTACCATATATATTATATATTATTCTATTATTATACATATATTATTCTACCATATATGTTATATATGATATATGTAATATATTATTTATACATAAGTATATATATGTAAATATATCTTCTTTGGAGCTGTGGAGGAAGGGTTAGTATATAATAAAATAGAGAAAAAATAATGAGTCCCTCAAGAGTGCTTCAAAGAGAGCATGGACTTTTTCAAAAGTGGGCAAAGCCCTGGTATACAATCTAGTATGAGTGCAGGGAATTCTCATCTCAAGATTGGTGATACTGCCCACATGTGGTAGGGCATAATGGACGTAGGCAAAACATGTACCCTAGCTTTGAAACTTTCAGTTTGTGATAATCTTTTTGACTGTTGCTAGAATTTTAAACTTAACTTGTATAAAATATAAGTTCCAATATACTTTAAGGTCTGCAAGAAATCAAAAATCTCTCTCTGACTTGTGTTCAATACCCAGTGAAGAGGCTGGAGCGGTGGCGCTAGAGGTAAGGCATCTGCCTTGCAATCACTTGTCTAGGATGGACCAGGGTTCAATCCCCCGGCATCCCATTTGGTCCCCCCAAGCCAGGAGTGATTATTGAGTGTATAGCCAGGAATAACCCCTGAACATCATGGGTGTGGCCCAAAAACAAAAACAAAACAAAAACAATATGCAGTGAAATGACTGAGCATGGTGCCTAGAACTTTCTATGTAAATATCAGATATATTGAGTTTACAAACAAATGAATGGTACCTACAAAAACAGCCTGAATATAATGTTTTTCCATATTTAACAGTTATATAATATGCTATTTAAATGTTCTTTTCATTTTATATTTTAATAATTTAGATAACTAATACTATCACAACTAAAGAATTTTAGTTTTTTATGTGATTAACATTTTCCATATACTTGTTCTGTTCTTTATGGAAAAGTTTACAGCTTCAAGCTTTCAGATCTCATGAAAACTGTCATTTGTATTATTATAATCCAGGATTGTTCATTTTCTTAAATTATTTTTCAAATGTATTATTATTTAAAAAATTAGAATTATAGCTTTTCCCATAATCATTAGAATATATTCCAAGACACCTCATAGGCACCTAAAACTGAAGATAGTATAAAGCTGCATTTTACTACTTTTTTCTTCACATATCTGTGTACAGTAATGTTAATTTATAAATTTAAAATAGCTAGAAATTAAAATACTTAATGATAAAGTAGAGAAATTATAGCATATTGTCATAAAATTTAAGTTCATTCATTGAAACATTTTTACTTGAAATATTTGTGAACCGCTGCATATAAAAACCACAGAAAGTGAGAAGTAAAATATGAATAATAGAGAAATTCTACCCAAAATTCTTAGAATCATGTTTGGTACTTAGGAAGTGCTATATACTGTATAACAAAAAATCACCATACTTACATTTATGGCACTTTTTCTTCTAGAAAATTCTTCTGGTTAATTTTTTTTCCAGAGTAATATCATAAGGCATTGAGTAAGATGCTATATCTTCACATATCCAACCCAGAAATGTCCTCATCATCTCATTTGGTTTCCCAAGTCCTTCCAAGAGTGACCCCTGAGTGCAATATCCAAGAGTAAGCAATGAACACCACTGGTTATGTACCCCAAATGAACAAATCAACAAACAAAAAAAAACAAACATTCTTTGTACCAGAGCTATTAAACAGGTAGAACTTGCCTTCTTTGCCTTCCTTAAATAATAGTTTAATCCCAGTCATCCCATATAGTACCTGAGACTATCAGAAAGTCTGAGCATAGAACCAGGGATAACCCTGATCATAACAGGTATGGCCCCAACCAACAATAAGAAACAACAACAACAACAACAAAACTCATTTGGTGACCAGAACAGTGGCACAAGAGGTAAAGTGTCTGCCTTGCACACTCTAGCCTAGGACAGACTGCAGTTTGATCCATGGGCATCCCATATGGTCCCCCAAGCCAGGAGCGATTTCTGATTTTTGAATGCATAGTCAGGAGTAACCCCTGAGCGTCACTGGGTGTGCACCAAAAACAAACAAACAAAAATCCACCTCATTTGTTTCACTCATTTTATTTAAATTCTGAATAAAATTATACTTACATAGTATTGTTACATGTACTATTTTTTTTTGTTTTGGTGGTTGCTTTTGTTGTGGGGAGCTGCTGGATTGGGTGAAGCTGGGATCAAACCAGAGTTTTCATAGACAAAAATAGGCTTTCCCAGTTGAGTCACATCAGAGTATCCTGCTGTCTTTCCTCTTAGCTACATTTGACTGTTGGCACAAAAAACTTTTGTTGTTTTGCAAGTGTTTTTATGAATATAACAAACCCTTTCTTTTAAATTGCCCCGAGCATTATTCACAGGCTTAAGTATTCAGAGGTTAAACTACAGTCAACACAAACTAGGAAAAGCTGATTTTTAGGATCTATTTCCAACTCTTAATACTTTGACATGCCTATTTGAAATGAAGATTATTTACACTAGGAAAATTGACATAACTTCCAAATATGGACTCTAATTCTCTCAATCACAAACTTGATCTGTTTCTTTTTGCAGATTCAATTGTATGCCGTTCACACCATTTGTTAAACATTTGTCATGTTATCCAAGTAAAATTGCCGTTTTCAAATTTCTAAAGATGTTTACTAAGGTAAAACATAAGTCCCAGAAACAATTCATATAAATTGGAATTCATATAAAATCAGTACAGTTATACTTAGTATGAAACAACTGAATAGAAATTAATGTTACCTCATAGTCTATTTAGCTGTGAATTTTTTAAAAAATTTTACAAAATTTATTTTTAGATTTTTATTGTAGTAAAAGTGAATTACAAATCTTTCACAGTAATATTTAAGGCACATAGTGATAATGAATGAGGGGCGTTCCCACCACCAGTGTTGCCCTCCCTCCATTCTTTTCCCAGCATGCATCCCACATCTCCCTCCTTTAACCCTCATACTGCTAATGGAACTGTTCCCCACTTGTACAGCTTTTTGTAGACTGGGGGTCGATTCTGTTGTCATTGACTTTGGATTTGGTATTCAAGTCTGATCATTTTTTATTTCCACCAAATGAACATATGACTATCTGGTCTTGTTACCATCGGGGGTGGGGAGGAGGCAAACAAAATAGAGGAAAACTAGGAGAAGTCCATCTAGGTGTTATCTATATTCATTTAGAAGAAGAAAGGGAAAAATAAAAAAAAGATAGCTGTTAAATTTGTGATGTAATTAGAAAATAAAACTTTAGTTAGAGCATTGATTGTTATTATTATTGAATGTATAGTATATATTATGTATATATAGAGTGCTCACAAAACCAAACTAAACATTGATATCTAAAATATTGCTATTATACATACATAAAAATTGGGGACCACAGCCTCAATCAAGATTATGGACGAACCAGATGGAGTCACTAATAAATTCTTTCAATAAATGCCCTACTTTTGCCTACTTTCTAATATTAAAATTAACCAAAGCATATGTCAGTTAGAGAATGTATTCCTATATTTTAGAAGACTCAAGGTATTTTTTTTTCTATCTCCATAATATAAAACTGTTACGCCATCTCGGGTACATCTAGCAGTTTGGTTTCTAGAAGTGCTAGAGTGGAATGTAGAAATAATATTTTAAGAGTAATATAAAACTATAGCAACATAGAGAAAATTTAATATATCTTTTGATATTATTTATTTTTATATTCTAGTCTTTTTATTTAAAAATAAAGTACATGAACTTAAATATAATACTTTAAAGACTTTTATTTTAAAGACTTAAGTAATTATTTTATGATTGTTATGATTTGATTTATATAGATATTAGATATATGCACATAAAAGTTCATAAGTTTATAACAAAAATAAAGATATTTAAAGTACTCAAATAGATACAGAAGGCATTGATCTGTTTAAACATATATTTCTCCCAGAACCTATCTCTTTATAGAGCAATTCCAATTTATTAAAATTCACATTCCAAAACTTCTTATATATGTTGCTGTTGTTATGGTTTTGTTTGTTTTTATTTTGGGGTCACACCTGATGGTGCTCAGGAATTAATCCTGGTTCTGAGCTCAGGAGTCATTTTGGCAGAGGACCATATGAAAAGCTGGGAATCAAACTGCATTGGTGTTCCTGTAAGATGTGAGATTTCCTGCACCATAAACACTACATATCTGAATTGAAATGCCTCAAAGAATCTTCTGTCTATTAATTTTATCAGTGTGCCACCTACATTGTTATATAGTCCTGATGCATGTTTTAGAGGAGAAAACATAAATTTTCTTTGGTTTTTGGGCTATATCTGGAGGGACTCGGGGGTTTCTCTTGGCTCTGCACTGAAATATCTCTCCTAGAAGGCTGCAGAAATATATGGGATGTCAGGGATGAAATCCTGATCAGTCATGTGTAAGGCAAATACCATACCCTCTGTGCTAAAGCTCCAACCCCTAAAGGAGGAAAATTTGTTCTCTACTCATTATGATTTTTTCCTTCCTTTTTTTAAATAAAAAACATTTTGGGAAAGACACACCTGGCAGTACTCCGGGCTCTGTGCTCTCCTGGGAGGGCTCAGAAAATCATAAGTTTCAATGGGATCAAACTTGGTTTAACTGTCTGCAAGGCATCACCTATCACAAAACTCTTTCTCTCAGGCCCTCTTACAATAATACTCTACACACATTCATCAGCTTTATTTCAGTATAGAGGAAGGAGGCCAGAAAAGGTAGTTCAGTGAAAATTTTATTCTTGAGAGTCAAATAAAAAGGATAGATGCTACTGCCAATTCAGGCTTGGACAGGCTGCTGGGATGTCAAGGGAAAAAAAAATAACGACCAATGTTTCTGGTCAGACACAGAAAGGCAATTACTCAAGTTATTTCTTAATCAAGAGACAAATGACCTTCCTCATTCTCAGGACTGTGATACAGAGTTTAGTCATCAGCCTAGGTAAAAGAAATTTTATTTTTAGACAACAACAAAAAATTTTGAAAATATGCTGATTACATCTTTTTTTCTCACTGGAGTTCTCTATACAGTTGAGAGTTGGACTTGGACTGCTTGTGAGTGTTATTTATAGGCATGACTCATCAGTGACCTGAAATAGTTAACACGCAGGCAATTTACCCAACAGTAAGAAAGTCACTGGGGAGAATCTGGTTTCCAGAGAATAATGACTCATTGTATTACTGGCGCTTATAAATATATTAGCAAATAACATGTTATAACAAATGATGTCCTTTATCCATACAGCAGCATCAGCAGAGTTACAAAAATGCAAATTTTTCTCTGATGGTTATTTAATAATTACCAGAACGTACAGTTTTATAATAGAAGGAAAACCGGAATGTCTCATTAATTCCTTGTCTTCATCAAAATTAATAGTTGTAAATTAAAGGGAGTCTGTCATGTTTGCCTCTATAAGGTGAGACTGACTGAGGAAAATAAACATTATTTTGTTTAGAAAGCAGTATACTTCGTTCTCAACTGCTTCTTTGTACATTAGATTATTGCCCCATATATGCCTAATCACAATGTATATTTAGTAATGATTTTAATGTTTATCTTCAGACTGTATTTTATTATATAAATTAGTACTTTATAATAAAGTTTTTAATTTATGTAATAAACAGTAATTTTAAGCTTAGCTGAAAATTAAAATATTAAATCTGAATGTAAAATTATTTATAAATTATTTATAAATAATAAGATGTGTATTTGATAGGATTATAAATGTGGTTTCAATGATAACATTAAAAACTGAACAAATCATGCTATTAATTTATTTTTACTATTTTGCCTTGGGTTTTGTAAGACTAGAAGGTGATGTGAGATATAGGTAGAACAGTGGGCAAGACACTAACTTTCCATGCTGCTACCTTAGCTCAATCACTAGCCTCCCATATGGTCCTTCAAGCAGCACCAGGAGTATTACTGAGCATAGTGCCAGAAATACTCCCTGGTCACTTCCAGGATGACCCAACAAACAGCACATTCCTTGCAAAAATCTAGTATTAGAATGTCCCTGTTGTTAGCTACCAACTAATACTAATTGAAATTTACCACACATATATTCTGTTTATTTATCATTTTTCATGTATAAGACATAAATAAAGTATAAATGACATAAAAAGCACTAAAATTCTCATAAGATGTTTTCATAAATGTCAGGAAAAAATAAACTGAAAAATGTCATTCAATATTATTTTATCAACATCACAGGAGAGAAGTATCTAGATTTATTTTCAAAATAAAGAGACACATTTTTGTATTTTTTTTTTTTCAGGAAAAATAGCTCAAAAAATGTTGCAAATTACACTCTACTCACTCCAGGCTCTCTACTTTATCCTCTTAACCTCTTTTAGAAAACTCTATTTCTTTTTCATCTCTATAGAATTCTGTCCTCTATGTGGAATATAACCTTCATACATATTTTAAATTTTAATATTATCAGAGCACAACTAAAATATGTGAGATCATTCATCAAAACCAACAGCAAGAGATATAATTCATATATTACATGTATCAAAAACAAATAAGTAGAGTAGGTAATAATTGAATGTCAGTCATTCTTTTTTAAGACACACATACATACTCATTTCAGTAAAGTGTTTTTTAAAGAATAATGTTGCTATTCCTTTTACCATTGAAATAAGATAGAAAGTTAGCCAGTGGCTTGAGAGGTAGCACAGTGAGTACAATGTGTACTTTGCATGTGGTCAACCTGTGTTTGTTCTTTTGTACCAAATATTGTCCCCTGAGCAACATAAAAAATGATCTCTGATATAAAACAGAAGTAGACCTGTATACAGCCTAGTGTAGCCACAAAGTAAGATAATAATAAACAGTGAATTGTCAATTACTAGCTCAAGATTTCTCTGTTCACCTGAACTCTCCCAATTTTTAAACAAATAGTTTAAAAACAGTAAGTATATTTTTGTATGCTCAAATAATTTGTACTCTACTATTAATATTCCTTTATCAAAATATTATGATTAAGTTGATTAAATAGATGATTAATTTTCCTGAGCTTTTTATTTGATAATTTAATAGACCTATATAAAATTATATTTGATTTTAAAGAAAGCAAATCTGATAAGAGGTGACTCTTAAATGGAATATCATGTTATGGGAAGATTAGGGATCAGACTCATATTTTAAATTTTGTAAATTTTCAAGCACTAGCACAATTTTTGTTCATCAAGGCATACATTTTTTTAAAACTGTATAAACTAAATGCTATATAAATATGGTGATGTTATAAATCGCAGCATTAAATATTAAAATCACTTACAGAGCACACAGATACATTCTCTTTTGTGAGCATCATCAACAGCTCTCGAGAACTTCCTGAGAACCACTGAAAATTATTTTAAAGGAGTGTCAGTAACTCTTTATTGTAGTACCAGCAAAGCTAATCACTAACATGAGTCAAATTAGTTTAGAAGATGGAATTAAAGAAAGCTAAAAGATATGTAATGTCAATAACAGTCAATACAGTCAATGTCAATACAGAAAAGGTTAGTATTAAACTACAACTGAAACAATTAAAATAAGAAAATGAAAATTAATTATGTTATAAGGAATTGATGGAAGAAATTAGAAAATAAGATATTGGGGAAAAATTTCAATAATCACTTTTCTTTTTGGGGGAAGAACCAAAGCTTTGTGCTAAAAAATCACTTCTGGCAGGCTCAGGGGACCATGTGGGATGCCATGGATCAAATGAGAGTTTACCTTGTGCAAGGAAAATGTCCTACATACTGTACTACCACTCCATATCACTATCACAACACTTCCAATTGCAAAAGTAATCCAGAGAGGAAAAAGCATAAAATATTCTGTAATCCTATTAATAGGCTATGCCATTTCCATGATGTCATATTTAGTACTTCTAATTTAACTTTAGATTTCTGTTAAGTATTCAGACAAGGTTATAATACTTTTTTGTTTTATACAAATGAACATATATTTTCTTCCATGTTTAAAATAAGCCTATTGGTATTCAAAAAGACAATTAAAAAACAATTACCTATTATTACTTTTATTTTATAAGTCAAGGGAAAATCATAATCAAACTATTATTGGGCCAGAGAGTTACTACCGCATCAGGGGTACTTGCCTTGCACATGTTGGCCTATGTTGATTTCATAGCATCATCCATCTTCCAGGAAAGTACCAAAGTGCAGAGTAAAAAATAACTTCTGAGTATTTCTCTGTGTGTCCACAAAACCAAAATAAAAAACAATATATGTATATGTTTTTTTTTTTTTTCTTTAATTTTTTTTTATTTAAACACCTTGATTACATACATGATTGTGTTTGGGTTTCAGTCATAAAAGGAACACCACCCATCACCAGTGCAACATTCCCATCACCCAAGTCCCAAATCACCCTCCTCCCCACCCAACCCCCGCCTGTACCCTAAACAGGCTCTACATTTCCCTCATACATTCTCAATATTAGGACAGTTCAAAATGTAGTTATTTCTCTAACTAAACTCATCACTCTTTGTGGTGAGCTTCCTGAGGTGAGCTGGAACTTCCAGCTCTTTTCTCTTTTGTGTCTGAAAATTATTATTACAAGGGTGTCTTTCATTTTTCTTAAAACCCATAGATGAGTGAGACCATTCTGCGTTTTTCTCTCTCTCTCTGACTTATTTCACTCAGCATAATAGATTCCATGTACATCCATGTATAGGAAAATTTCATGACTTCATCTCTCCTGACAGCTGCATAATATTCCATAGTGTATATGTACCACAGTTTCTTTAGCCATTCATCTGTTGAAGGGCATCTTGGTTGTTTCCAGAGTCTTGCTATGGTAAATAGAGCTGCAATGAATATAGGTGTAAGGAAGGGGTTTTTGTATTGTATTTTTGTGTTCCTAGGGTATATTCCTAGGAGTGGTATAGCTGGATCGTATGGGAGCTCGATTTCCAGTTTTTGGAGGAATCTCCATATCGCTTTCCATAAAGGTTGAACTAGACAGCATTCCCACCAGCAGTGGATAAGAGTTCCTTTCTCTCCACATCCCCGCCAACACTGTTTATTCTCATTCTTTGTGATGTGTGCCATTCTCTGGGGTGTGAGGTGGTATCTCATCGTTGTTTTGATTTGCATCTCCCTGATGATTAGTGATGTGGAACATTTTTTCATGTGTCTTTTGGCCATGCGTATTTCTTCTTTGTCAAAGTGTCTGTTCATTTCTTCTCCCCATTTTTTGATGGGGTTAGATGTTTTTTTCTTGTAAAGTTCTGTCAGTGCCTTGTATATTTTGGAGATTAGCCCCTTATCTGATGGGTATTGGGTAAATAGTTTCTCCCACTCAGTGGGTGGCTCTTGTATCCTGGGCACTATTTCCTTTGAGGTGCAGAAGCTTCTCAGCTTAATATATTCCCATCTGTTAATCTCTGCTTTCACTTGCTTGGAGAGTGCAGTTTCCTCCTTGAAGATGCCTGTAATGTCCTGTAGTGTTTTGCCTATGTGCTGTTCTATATATCTTATGGTTTTGGGGCTGATATCGAGGTCTTTAATCCATTTGGATTTTACCTTTGTACATGATGTTAGCTGGGGGTCTAAGTTTAATTTTTTGCAAGTGGCTATCCAATTGTGCCAACACCACTTGTTGAAGAGGCTTTCCCTGCTCCATTTAGGATTTCCTGCTCCTTTATCAAAAATTAGATGGTTGTACGTCTGGGGAACATTTTCTGAGTATTCAAGCCTATTCCACTGATCTGAGGACCTATCCTTATTCCAATACCATGCTGTTTTGATAACTGTTGCTTTGTAGTACAGTTTAAAGTTGGGAAAAGTAATTCCTCCCATATTCTTTTTCCCAATGATTGCTTTAGCTATTCGAGGGTGTTTATTGTTCCAAATGAATTTCAAAAGTGTCTGATCCACTTCTTTGAAGAATGTCATGGGTATCTTTAGAGGGATGGCATTAAATCTGTATAATGCCTTGGGGAGTATTGCCATTTTGATGATGTTAATCCTGCCAATCCATGAGCAGGGTATGTGTTTCCATTTCCGTGTGTCCTCTCTTATTTCTTGGAGCAGAGTTTTATAGTTTTCTTTGTATAGGTCCTTCACATATTTAGTCAAGTTGATTCCAAGATATTTGAGTTTGTGTGGTACTATTGTGAATGGGGTTGTTTTCTTAATGTCCATTTCTTCTTTATTACTGTTGGTGTATAGAAAGGCCATTGATTTTTGTGTGTTAATTTTGTAGCCTGCCACCTTGCTATATGAGTCTATTGTTTCTAGAAGCTTTTTGATAGAGTCTTTAGGGTTTTCTAAGTAGAGTATCATGTCATCTGCAAACAGTGAGAGCTTGACTTCTTCCTTTCCTATCTGGATTCCCTTGATATCCTTTTCTTGCCTAATCGCTATAGCAAGTACTTCCAGTGCTATGTTGAATAGGAGTGGTGAGAGAGGACAGCCTTGTCTTGTGCCAGAATTTAGAGGGAAGGCTTTCAGTTTTTCTCCATTGAGGATAATATTTGCCACTGGCTTGTGGTAGATGGCCTTCACTATATTGAGAAAGGTTCCCTCCATTCCCATCTTGCTGAGAGTTTTGATCAAGAATGGGTGTTGGACCTTATCAAATGCTTTCTCTGCATCTATTGATATGATCATGTGGTTTTTATTTTTCTTGTTATTGATGTTGTGTATTATGTTGATAGATTTACGGATGTTAAACCAGCCTTGCATTCCTGGGATGAAACCTACTTGATCGTAGTGGATGATCTTCTTAATGAGGCATTGAATCCTATTTGCCAGGATTTTGTTGAGGATCTTTGCATCTGCATTCATCAGTGATATTGGTCTGTAATTTTCTTTTTTGGTAGCGTCTCTGTCTGGTTTAGGTATCAATGTGATGTTGGCTTCATAAAAGCTATTTGGAAGTGTTTCTGTTTGTTCAATTTCATGAAAGAGTCTTGCCAAGATTGGCAGTAGTTCCTCTTGGAAAGTTTGATAGAATTCATTAGTGAATCCATCTGGACCTGGGCTTTTGTTTTTCGGCAGACATTTGATTACTGTTTTAATTTCATCAATGGTGATGGGGGTGTTTAGATATGCTACATCCTCTTCCTTCAACCGTGGAAGATTATAAGAGTCCAAGAATTTATCCATTTCTTCCAGGTTCTCATTTTTAGTGGCGTAGAGTTTTTCAAAGTAGTTTCTGATTACCCTTTGAATCTCTGTCATATCAGTAGTGATCTCTCCTTTTTCATTCCTGATACGAGTTATCAAGTTTCTCTCTCTCTCTTTCTTTGTTAGGTTTGCCAGTGGTCTATCAATCTTGTTTATTTTTTCAAAGAACCAACTTCTGCTTTCGTTGATCTTTCGGATTGTTTTTTGAGTTTCCACTTCGTTGATTTCTGCTCTCAGCTTTGTTATTTCCTTCTGTCTTCCTATTCTTGGGTCCTTTTGTTGAGCATTTTCTAGTTCTATTAGCTGTGTCATTAAGCTACTCAGGTAAGCTCCTTCTTCCTTCCTGATGTGTGCTTGCAAAGCTATAAATTTTCCTCTCAGTACTGCTTTTGCTGTGTCCCATAAGTTCTGAGAGTTTGTGTCTTTATTGTCATTTGTTTCCAGGAACCTTTTTATTTCCTCCTTGATTTCATCTCGGACCCACTGGTTATTGAGCATGAGGCTGTTTAACTTCCAGGTGTTAAAGTGTTTCTTCTGAGTCCCTTTGGAGTTCACAAATAATTTCAGAGCCTTGTGGTCAGCGAAGGTAGTCTGCAAAATTTCTATCCTCTTGATCTTATGGAGGTATGTTTTATGTGCCAGCATGTAGTCTATCCTGGAGAATGTCCCATGTACATTGGAGAAGAATGTGTATCCAGGTTTCTGGGGATGGAGTGTCCTATATATATCCACTAGGCCTCTTTCTTCCATTTCTCTCCTCAGGTCTAGTATATTCTTGTTGGGTTTCAGTCTGGTTGACCTGTCCAGTGTTGACAAAGCCGTGTTTAGGTCCCCCACAATTATTGTGTTGTTGTTGATATTATTTTTCAGATTTGTCAGCAGTTGTATTAAATATTTTGCTGGCCCCTCATTCGGTGCATATATGTTTAGGAGAGTGAATTCTTCCTGCTCTACGTACCCCTTGATTAATATAAAATGTCCGTCTTTGTCCCTTACAACCTTCCTGAGTATAAAGTTTGCATTATCTGATATTAGTATGGCCACTCCAGCTTTTTTATGGGTGTTGTTTGCTTGGATAACTTTTCTCCAGCCTTTTATTTTGAGTCTATATTTGTTCTGACTATTCAGGTGCGTTTCTTGTAGGCAGCAGAAGGTTGGATTGAGTTTTTGGATCCATTTAGCCACTCTGTGTCTCTTAACTGGTGCATTTAGTCCATTGACGTTGAGAGAAAGAATTGTCCTGGGATTTAACGCCATCTTTATTTCAAAATTTGGTGTGTCTTTTGGGTAGTCTTGTCTTAGATTAGGTCTTTCAGTTTTTCTCTTAAGACTGGTTTTGTGTCTGTGAAGTTTCTGAGCTGTTTTTTGTCTGTGAAACCATGTATTCTTCCATCAAACCGGAAAGTGAGTTTTGCTGGGTATAGTATTCTGGGTGAAGCATTCATTTCATTCAGTCTTGTCACAATATCCCACCACTGCTTTCTGGCATTGAGCGTTTCTGGTGACAGGTCTGCTGTAAATCTCAGGGAAGCTTGCTTGAACATGATTTCCCCTTTTGATCTTGCTGTTTTCAGAATTCTGTCTCTATCTGTGGGATTTGTCATTGTGACTAGGATGTGTCTTGGGGTGGTTTTTCTGGGGTCTCTTTTGGTTGGTACTCTTCGGGCATGCAGGATTTGATCACATATATTCTTTAGCTCTGGAAGTTTCTCTTTAATGATGTTCTTGACCATTGATTCTTCCTGGAAATTTTCTTCCTGGGTCTCTGGGACTCCAATGATTCTTAAGTTGTTTCTGTTGATCTTATCATAGACTTCTATTTTCGTCTGTTCCCATTCTTTGACTAATTTTTCCATTGTCTGCTCATTTGCTTTAAGTTTTTTGTCCAATCTCTCCTGCTGTATGGAATTGTTATGTATCTCATCTTCCACAGCACCAAGTCTATTCTCAGCTTCTGATACCCTGTCCCAGAGCTTATCCATTTTGTCATTCACTTCGTTTACTGAGTTTTTCAGGCCTGTTAGTTGACATGTTATTTCAGTTTGGAGTTTTGTCATTTCTGCCTTCATATTTTCTTGGTTCTTATTAGTGTTCTGTTCAACTCGATCCATGGTTTCTTGGAGTCTGTTGAGCACCTTCCATATTGCTAGTCTAAAGTCCTTATCTGAGAGGTTGATTAGTTGTTCAGTCATTATCTGGTCCTCAGAATTGTCATCTTCATTCTCTATGTCTGATGCTGGCCTGCGCTGTTTCCCCATTGTCACATTTGTATTGTGGGTTTTTCTACGTGTTGTAGTGGTATTCATTGTCTATATGATGTAGGCAGCACACTCCTCTGGCTCCTCCCTTTCTGGATGGGCTGACTTGCCTCTAAGGAAGGGGAGTCCTCCGTGGATGAAGCCTCACACTGGGTCAAATCTTAGGCCCGAGCATGTAACAGAGAAGACAGTCCAGAGAGAAATGTTTGCTTCTGTGATATAGCGCCGTTCTTAGTGTGATTTTTCCTTCTTGTTGCAATGGAGTTCTTTCCTTAGAAAGAGTGCACGGCCGCGTAGCGAAGCGGAGCGGCCGTGCTCCGCTGGAGCCTCTTTTTGCCCCACTCGAAAGAGTTTCACGCAAGAGGACAGTAGACAGACATAGACAGGTCACACTCACAGTCTTTCACAGCTGAGCCCCACTGGGCCGGTGTACTTTCGCGGATTTTCCCCGCCTGGTGTCACACACAGGGAGCCAGCTTTTGCAAAGGATAGCCGGTTTTTATGCTCTGAAGTCCCTCCCTGAAAATGGCGTCTGGGCGAGCGAGGTTTCTGGAGGCTCTTTTTGCCCCACTCGCAAGAGTTTCACGCAAGAGGACAGTAGACAGACATAGACAGGTCACACTCACAGTCTTTCACAGCTGAGCCCCACTGGGCCGGTGTACTTTCGCGGATTTTCCCCGCCTGGTGTCACACACAGGGAGCCAGCTTTTGCAAAGGATAGCCGGTTTTTATGCTCTGAAGTCCCTCCCTGAAAATGGCGTCTGGGCGAGCGAGGTTTCTGGAGGCTCTTTTTGCCCCCACTCGCAAGAGTTTCACGCAAGAGGACAGTAGACAGACATAGACAGGTCACACTCACAGTCTTTCACAGCTGAGCCCCACTGGGCCGGTGTACTTTCGCGGATTTTCCCCGCCTGGTGTCACACACAGGGAGCCAGCTTTTGCAAAGGATAGCCGGTTTTTATGCTCTCATATGTATATGTTTTTATAAAAAGAATATGTTATTTTACACTGTACTGGAAATTATATAATAAAATTTTTATATATCATTATTTAAATTAAAATATTTTTCTGTGAGTTCAAACATTATAATGCTTCTGGATAAAATACAGTTCTATTAGTCCCAAGGTAGGCTCTGTTCAGTCACAGTTGTCAAAGTCAGTTTTCTGTTGTTAGTGCTCTTAAAAAAATACAGTTCTATATATTATAATATGGATAGAAAGAGTCAGAGAGATATATAATACATGATATCTAAATATCATGTATCATATATAATCTAAATAACCTGATATCTAAATATTTATAATTTTAACAGATAGTTGTGTATATTCCTGATACTTAGCTTTTTGTTTGTTTTTCTACCACATCTGGGAATGTTGAGGAATTATTTCTGTCTCTGCACTAAGAAATTTCTTCTAGAGGCTTCTTATTACTTCTTGATATTTAGCTTTTACATTTTTCAACAGAATTTGCACGTTAGATTAAAATACCTTATAACTTTGGTAAAATGCTAATTAATATTTCATATTTATCAGTATATAATAAAATACATGTGTATGTATATTGTGCTTCATAAAATAAACTTTAAAATTTTGAATGATAATTTTAATATATTATTAATTACTTTCAAATATAATAATAAAAACATTGACACTAAATAGACTTAAATTATTAAATACTGTAATAAAATTAATTTATAAAAATATTTAAATAGTTCTGTCTAGAGACACAAATTTAGCATAATTTCTTGCTCTCTTGGCAGAGCTAATCCCCTAATCAATGTACTCCAGAAAAACATTTAAGAAAACAAAATGGAGGAAACATTATAGCACACCACCATACTTAGAGAATGAAAATTATGAATCTTAAAACCAAAAAGTAGCAGCCATCTACATAGCCTATTTGAGAAAAACTTTAGAGAGGAAATTAGAAATATGCTCAAGAAACTCAAAGAATCATGGAATGAACTGAACAAACTAAATTTAAGAATCAAGTGGACTTAAAATTAAAAATAAAAAAAATTCAGACTGAAATATCAGGGCTAAAAATCTTGACAGTCAGAATGAAAACCTCATTGGAAAGCCTAACTAACAGAGTAATAGCTTCTGAAGATAGAATTAGTGAGCTAGAAGATCAGATGAATCACAACTCTATACAAAAGAAGTGGTTTGAAAAGAGCCTTAAAAAAGTAAGACGATGGGAAAAAAAAAACTTAAAAAAATGTGAACAAATAAAAATAGAGGTCTGTGTTATACTCAATAAAAACATCTGAATCATTGAAGTCCCAAAGACCCAGAAAGCAAATTCCATAAAATATTAACAATAAAACATTATTACAAGAAAAATTTCCAGAGTTAAAGAGTGCAAGCACTAAATAATACATTCTCAAAGAGTGCCAGTTAAAAGAAATCCAAAGGAAAAAACCCAAGGCACAACCTGGACACAGAGACAGAGATGGAATACTTAAGGCATAAGATCTAAAAGGGAAATTATATACGAAGGAGCACATTTAAGATTTATAGCAGATTTGTTACAAGAAACCCTCAAGGTATGAAGGCAGTTAGTGGGATATAATGACAAAACTCAAAGAAATGATTACATCACCAGACATACATTCAGGCTTGAAGAAAAAATAGAGTTTCACAGATAGACAACAGATGAGGAACTTTACAGATAACAAAATTAACATACAAAAAATAAATGAACTTCTAATATACAAATAAATATTGAGAAAAATAGACATTGAATAAAAACAATCCTATTCCAATAGAATCACAAAAATGCACATACCTTGGTGTCAACTAAACTAGGAAGCGAAGGATTCATACAAAGAGAACTACAAAACACTGCTTTAAGAAAGAAGAGTACAGAAGGGATTATACATAAACCCTGTCATAGATTGAGAGGATCAGCATTATTAAAATGGCAATACTCCCCAAAGCATTGTATAGGCTTCATGCAATCTCTCTAATGATACCCATGACATTCTTCAAAGAAGTAGAACAAACACTTATCAAATTTATTGGGAAAAACAAAGACCCACAAATTACTAAATCAACTCCTGGGAAGAAGAATATGGGAAGCATCACTTTTCCCAACTATAAATTGTATTAGAAAGTAATAATCATCAAAATGGCATGGTATTGTGCCATGCCATGCATAAACTTAAGGGGGACTCGGCCCACCAGATTTATTCCCACATTTCTCTGGTGTGGAGAGCTGAAATCACCACCAGGAAGTTGCTCATAAGGCCCGCTGTGAATGCTTTTTCCCCAGCATGGATAGTTGAGGAATTTCCAAAGAGATAAATCCATGCTATGATATTACAATTTCTCTCATATTTGACTATCTCTCTTTTGTAAAATATCAGTAAAATTATGGCCTCAAACAAATTCTTTTTAGGAATCCCAGCACCAAAGAAAAGCCCTTTTCTGGATAATATTTAGTGCCAAAATCAAAGACAATATTTTTTTCTCTTTTTCAAATATGTCCCTGCAGCTTCAGTTTCTGGTAGTCAAGCGCATAGCCTGAATACAGATCCTGGGGTATTGACTCTTCTCAGTAATAGGAACTACACTGGGGATTTAGCTCTTTTCTTAACATGACCTTTAAAAAAATAGAGCTCATCTCAGTGAAGATCACGTTCCTAGATTTTTTTCTGCTTCTTAATAATCCCTTATTTTGCATTTGAAGTTAGTTTTTAAGAGCTGCCTTGAGTTGTGACATTCTCCTTTGTAACTCAGAATTCTTTTTTTTTATTTCTACATTGAAAAACCTGACATTTATTTAAACTATATACTGTTTTTTACTTCTAGAATATAATACTATGTACAATATTATCCATTGTATTGTGAAGGAGGAAACTCATAAAATGCAATACGATATTGTTTTTATTTATTCTGCTTCTAAAATGAGAAGATAGATAATAGTAACATATGGATAATTTTTTTATTTAAACAAATTTATTACATACATGATTGTGTTTGGGTTTCAGTCATGTAAAGAACATCACCCATCACCAGTGCATCGTTCCCATCACCAATGTCCCAAATCTTCCTCCTCCCAATCCAACCCCCGACTGTACTCTAGATAGGCTTTCTATTTCCCTCGTACAATCTCATTATTATGATAGTTCGAAACTTAGTTATTTCTCTAACTAAACTCATCCCTATTTGTGGTGAGCTGAGGTGAGCTGTAACTTCCAGCTTTTTTCTCTTTTGTGCCTGAAAGTTATTATTGCAAGAATGTCATTCATTTTTCTTAAAACCCGTAGATGAGTGAGACCATTCTGCGTCTTTCTCTCTCTCTGACTTATTTCACTCAGCATAATAGATTCCACGTACATCCATGTAAAGGAAAATATCATGACTTCATCTCTCCTGAAAGCTGCATAACATTCCATTGTGTATATGTACCACAGTTTTTTAGCCATTCATATGTTGAAGGGTATCTTGACTGTTTCCAGAGTCTTGCTATGAATATAGGTGTAAGGAAGGGATTATTGTATAGTATTTTTGTGTACCTAGGGTATATTCCTAGGTGTGGTATAGCTCGGTCATATGGGAGCTCGATTTCCAGTTTTTGGAGGAATCTCCATATTGCTTTCCATAAAGGTTGAACTAGATGGCATTCCCACCAGCAGTGGATAAGAGTTACTTTGTTTCCACATCCCCACAGACACTGCTTGTTCTCATTCTTTGTGATGTGTGCCAATCTCTGTAGTTGTTTTGATTTGCATCTCCCTGATGATTAGTGATGGGGAGCATTTTTTCATGTCTTTTGGCCATTTGTATTTCTTCTTTGTCAAAGTGTCTGTCCATTTCTTCTCCCCAATTTTGATGGGATTAAACGTTTTTTTTCTTGTAAATTTCTGTCAGTGCCTTATATATTTTGGAGATTAGGCCCTTGTCTGATGGGTATTGGGTGAATAGTGTCTCCCACTCAGTGGGTGGCTCTTGTATCTTGGGCACTATTTCTTTTGAGGTGCAGAAGCTTCTCAGTTTAATATATTTCCATCTGTTAATCTCTGCTTTCACTTGCTTGGAGAGTGCAGTTTCCTCTTTGAAGGTGCCTTATTTTCAATGTCCTGGAGTGATTTACCTACGTGTTGTTCTATATATCTTATGGTTTCAGGTCTGATATCGAGGTCTTTCATCCATTTGCATTTAACCTTCGTACATGATGTTAGCTGGGGGTCTAAGTTCAATTTTTTTCAAGTGGCGAGCCAGTTGTGCCAACACCACTTGTTAAAGAGGCTTTCTTTGTTCCATTTAGGATTTCTTGCTCCTTTAACAAAAATTAGGTGATTGTATGTCTGGGGAACATTCTCTGAGTATTCAAGCCTATTCCACTGATCTGAGGGCCTGTCTTTATTACAATATCATGCTGTTTTGATAACTATTACTATGTAGTACAGTTTAAAGTTGGGGAAAGTAATTCCTCCCATATTATTTTTCCCAATAATTGCTTTACATATTCTAGGGTGTTTATTGTTCCAAATGATTTTCAAAAGTGCCTGATCCACTTCTTTGAAGAATGTCATGGGTATCTTTAGAGGGATCGCATTAAATCAGTACAATGCTTTGGCAAGTATTGCCATTTTAATGATGTTAATCCTGCCAATCCATGAGCAGGGTATGTGCTTCTACTTCTGCATGACCTCTCTTATGTCTTGGAGCAGTTTTATAGTTTTCTTTGTATAGGTCCTTCACATTTTTAGTCAAGTTGACTCCAAGATATTTGAGTTTGTGTGGCACTACTGTGAATGGGGTTGTTTTCTTAATGTCCATTTCTTCCTTATTACTATTGGTGTATAGAAAGGCCATTGATATTTGGGTGTTAATTTTGTAGCTTGCCACCTTGCTATATGAGTCTTTTGTTTTTAAAAGCTTTTTCGTAGAGATTTTAGGGTTTTCTAGGTACAGTATCAGGTCATCTGCAAACAGCAAGAGCTTAACTTCTTCCTTTCCTATCTGGATTCACTTGATATCTTTTTTTTTTTTTGCCTAATGGCTATAGCAAGTAGTTCTAGTACTATGTCAAATCGGAGTGGTGAGAGAGGACAGCCTTGTCTTGTGCCAGAATTTAGAGAAAAGGCTTTCAGTTTTTCTCCATTGAGGACAATATTTTCCTCTGGCTTGTAGTAGATGGCCTTAACTATATTGAGAAAGGTTCCTTCCATTCCCATCTTGCTGAGAGTTTTGATCAAGAATGGGTGTTGGACCTTATCAAATGCTTTCTCTGCATCTATTAATATGATCATGTGATTTCTATTTTCTTGTTGTTGATGTTGTGTATTATGTTGATAGATTTATGGATGTTAAAACAGCCTTGCATTCCGGAGAAGAAACGTACTTGATCGTAGTGGATGGTTTTCTTAATGAGGCATTTAATCCTATTTGCCAGGATTTTGTTGAGGAACTTTGCATCTGTATTCTTCAGTGATATTGGTCTGTAATTTTCTTTTTTGGTAGCATCTCCGTCTGGTTTAGGTATCAAGGTGATATTGGCTTCATAAAAGCTATTTGGAAGTGTTCCTTTTTTTTTTTTATTTCGTGAAAGTATTGGCAGGTATGGCAGAAGTTCCTCTTGAAAAGTTTGAAAGAATTCATTAGTAAATCCATCTGGGCCTGGACTTTTGTTTTTGGCAGACATTTGATCACTGTCTTATTTTCCTCTATAGTGATGGGTGTGTTTAGATATGCTACATCCTCTTCATTCAATCGTGGGAGATTGTGAGTCCAAAAATTTATCCATTTCTTCCAGGTTTTCATTTTTAGTGGCATAGAGTTTCTCAAAGTAGTTTCTGATTACCCTTTGGATCTCTACCATATCAGTAGTGATCTCTCGTTTTTCATTCCAAATATGAGTTATCAAGATTCTTTCTCTTTCTTTGTTAGTTTTGCCAATGGTCTATCAATCTTGTTTATTTTTTCAAAGAACCAACTTCTGCTTTTGTTGATCTTTTGGATTGTTTTTTGGGTTTCCACTCAATTGATTTCTGCTCTCAGTTTTGTTATTTCCTTCTGCCTCCCTATTTTTGGATCCTTTTGTTGAGTACTTTCTAATTCTATGAGCTGCATCATTAAGCTATTCAGGTATGGCCCTTCTTCTTTCCTGATGTGTGCTTGCAAAGCTATAAATTTTCCTCTTAGTACCGCTTTTGCTGTGTCCCATAGGTTCTGATAGTTTGTGTCTCCATTGTCATTTGTTTTCAGGAAGGTTTTGATTTCATCTCATACCCATTGGTTATTCAGTATTAGGCTGTTTAACTTTCAGATATTAAAGTTTTTCTTCTGTGTCCCTTTGTGGTTCACATATAATTTCAGGGCCTTGTGATCAGTGAAGGTAGCCTGCAAAATTTCTATCCTCTTGATATTATGGAGATATGTTTTATGTGCTATCATGTAGTCTATCATGGAGAATGTCCCATGTACATTAGAGAAGAATGTGTATCCAGGCCTCTGGGGGTGGAGTTCCTGTACATATTTACTAGACCTCTGTCTTCCATTTCTCTTTTCAGGTCTAGTATCTTCTTGTTGGGTTTCAGTCTGGTTGACCTGTCAAGTGTTGAGGTCCCCCACAATTATTGTGTTGTTAATGATACTATTTTTCCGATTTGTCAACAATTTTATTAAATATTTTGCTGGCCCCTCATTTGGTGCATATATGTTTAGGAGAGTGATTTCTTCCTCCTGTACATATTCATTGATTAATACAAAATGTCCATCTTTGTCCCTTACAACTTTCCTAAGTATAAAGTTTGCATCATCTTATATTAGTATGGCCACTCCAGATTTTTCATGGGTTTTGTTTGCTTGGATAAATTTTCTCCAGTCTTTTATATTGAGTCTATGTTTGTCTGACTATTCAGGTGCATTTCTTGTAGGCAGCAGAAGGTTGGATTGAGTTTTTTGATCTATTTAGCCACTCTGTGTCTCTTAACTGATGCATTTAGTCCATTGACATTGAGAGAAAGAATTGTCCTGGGAGTTAGTGCCATCTTTCTATTGAAGTTTGGTGTGTCTGTTGGTCAGTCTTGTCTTAAAGTAGGCCGTTCAGTTTTTCTTTTAAGAATGATTTTGAGTCTGTAAATTTTCTGAGCTGTTGTTTGTCTGTGAAACCATGTATTGTTCCTTCAAACCTGAAAGTGAGTTTTGCTGGGTGCAGTATTCTAGGTGCAGCATTTATTTCATTGAGTTTTGTCACTATGTCCCACCACTGCCTTCAGGCCTTCAGTGTTTCCAGTGACAGATCTGCATTAAAACTCAAGGATGTTACCTTGAATGTAATTTCTCTTTTCGACCTTGCTGTTTTCAGAATTCTGTCTCTATCTGTGAGATTTGTCATTGTGACTAGGATGTGTCTTGGGGTGTTTTTTTCTGGGGTCTCTTTTATTTGGTACTCTTCAGGCATGCAGGATTTGATCGCATGTATTCTTTAGCTTTGGTAGTTTCTCTTTAATGATGTTCTTGACCATTGATTCTTCCTGGAGATTTTCTTCTTAGGTCTCTGGGACTACAATGATTCTTAAGTTGTTTCTGTTGAGCTTATCATAGACTTCTATTTTCATCTGTTCCCATTCTTTGAGTAATTTTTCCATTGTTTGATTCTTTGCTTTAAGGCTTTTTTCCAATTTTTTCTGCTGTATGGAATTGTTACTCATCTTATCTTCTAGTGTATTAATTCTATTCTCAGCTGCTGTTAACACGTGGGAAAGCTCAACCATGTTTTTCTTTAATTCATCTACTGAGTTTTTCAGACCTTTTATTTGACCTGAAATTTCAGTTTGGAGTTTTCTGATTTCTATCTTCATATTCTTTTGATTCTTATTAGTGTTCTCTTCTATACTTTCTTTGAGTTCTTTGAACATCTCCCATATTGCTATTCTAAACTACTTATCTGAGAGATGACTAGTTGGTTGGTCATGTTCAAGTCATCAAAGTTGCCATCGTCATTCTCTATGTCTGGCGCTGGCCTGTGTTGTTTCCTCATTGTTACACTTGTATTGTGGGTTTTTCTACGTGTGTGGTTGTATTTATTGGCTAAATGATGTGTACGGCTGGGAAGCAAAGCAGAGCAGCCGTGGTCCTCTGGCTTCAAACTTTCTGGGCGTGTAAACTCACCTCCAGGGAAGGTTCTAGGGAAGGCAAGCTGTCCACAGATGAGCCACACACAGGATGAAATCAGGCCGAAATGGAGCACAGCACAGAAGACAGGAAGATAAGGGTGCTGGCATCTGAGTTCCAGCAGAGTTCAGAGGCTTCCCCTTTCTTGGCGGGTAAGCTCACCTCCAGGGAAGGCCCCAGGGAAGGCGAGCCATCTGCAGATGAGCCACACACAGGATGAAATCAGGCCGAAAATGATACACAGCACAGAAGACAGGAAGTTAGGAGTGCTGGCATCTGAGTTCCAGCAGAGTTCAGTGGCTTCCCCTTTTGGGCTTGTAAAGTCAGCCATTTATTACTCACTCACTTGCTCACTGGGTAGCTTCAGAATGCAGTCTTTTGGGGGGTTTGCTTCCCAGGGCTCTGAGGAGAGCTTGAAGGATTCAGGAAAGATATAGGAGCACAGGACAGGGTTCTCTTTAGGTCCTCAGCTTCCTCAGAAGAAGCACAGTAGGGTGGAGACTCCACAGGTGAAGTAATTAGCACTTCACCTGTCAGTCCCCACAGTCAGCCATTTTTTACTCACTCACTCGCTTGTAACTTGGAATTCTTACAGCCTACACCCATAGCTTAAATATTGTCTACTGTTAAACTTTGCTTTGTGATTGTAAACATTCTTTCTATACCTATTACTTACTGCCCATTATAAAGCCCCATGCTTAAAGATTAAACTTGTCGCACTCCTGCCAGAAGATGTGTTGACCCCACATACTCTGAATGTGGTTTCATTATTTCATATATTGCTGCCCATGAAAACACTCTCCCTCAAGAGGATTCATTGAAATCCCACTGGCGCTATAGGACAAAAGACACCTACAGCAATATTGAAATAACTACAGATACTGAGATCAATGGAATAGACTTGAGTGTTCAGAAAATGAAATTAGGCAATTAATCTTTTATAAGGGTCAAAAAATAAGATATATCAAGGAAAGTCTCTTCAACAAGTGATGTTGAGACAAATGTTTAACTACATGCAAATATGCAAACTCAGACTTCTATCTAATACCATCTAAAAAGTGAAATAAAAATGGATTAAAGACTTGACATTAGACTTGAAACTACAGAATGTGTAGAAGAAAACCTAGGTAAAACACTCCCAGACATTTTGACTAATGTTATCTTCAAGGAAAAAATTTCATTGTCCAAAGAAGTAGAAGCAGAAATAAGCAAGGTGAACTGCATTAAATTGAGAATCTTCTGCATCTCAAGGGCAGCAGCAACTGAATACAAGGGCAGCCCTTGGAATGGGAGAAACTATTCTCCCCAAACACATCTAATTAGGGGCTACTATCTAAGATATACAATGTACTATCAGAACTTAACAATAAAAGTTATCTAACCCCATAAAAATTGGATGAATATATAAAGAGATATTTCCCTCAAAAAAGAAATACAGATATTGCATTTCTATCATGAGCTAAAATACACATAAAAATGCTGAACATCACTAGTAACAGGGAAATGCAAATCAAATCAGGAATCATCTCATACCACAGAGACTGGCACACATCAAAAATACAAGAACAACCAGTGTTGATGGGGATGCAGGGAGAAAGCAACTCTCTTTCACAGCTGGTGGGAATTCTGTTCAGTCCAACCTTTCTAGAAAAAATATGGATATTTCTGAAAAAGCTGTAAATTGAGCTCTCATACCAGAAATATAATTCCTAGAGATATATCCTAGAAACATCAAAACACAATACAAAGATGTTCTCTGCACCACTACATTTATCAAAGCACTATTTAAAATATTCAGAATCTGAAAACAATCCAGGTGCCCAACAACAGATGCTTATCTAAAGAAATGCAATGGAATACTATGCAGCTATTAGGAAAAATGATAAAATTTTATCATATATAGTCATACATGGAGACTATTATGCTGAGTGAAATGAGTCAGAGGGAGAGGGAGAGACATAGAATAGTTACTTTTATCTGAAGGATATAAAAAGTAACAATAAAAGCCAATGTGTCAGTAATATCCAGAGACAATGTAGCTGAATGCTGGAGGACAAGCTCATAGCATGAAGCTTACCACAAAAAAGAGGAGAGGGCAGCTAGAGCAAGAACAATAATGACAACCACCATAACAATGATGGTGATAGATGCAGAACACCTATCTGAGAGGTAGGCATAGGATTAGAATAGAAAGGGAATATAAAGGGACATTGATGGGGGAAGATAACACTGATGAATGGCGGTGTATATTCTATGATTGAAATCTCAGAATGAAAATATTTTTAAACATAATGATTAAATAAAAATAAAATAAATAAACCCTAAACATACTGCTACCCTTAACCTAACCCTAACCCTACCCCTAGCATTAACCCTATACCTTAGTTTAACTTAACCATAAACCTAATCTAACCCTATCTCTAAACCTAAACCTAACCCTAATAATAACACTAATTCTATTTTAACCCTAACCATAAAAAATAAATAAAAATATTTAAATATATTAATATTCAATATTTCAGATGTGATTTATGATATAAATTATTATATAAAATTTATTTCAAAGATTTATTTTATATATTTTATATAAAATTCAAAGATTACTTACTGTAATTTACTTGTGATTAGTTCATTGATGAATATTGTTTCTGTCAATGAATCTCTCATATCTATGTTATATTTGCTTTTTTTTTAAATATAATTTTTATTTTGATCATAGTGGTTTACATGTTGTTGACAATAATATTTTAGTTAAATATTTACATAACATCAGGGGGGATTCCCATCACCAAATTGTCCTCCCTACACCTCCGTTTTTGTCTTATCTCCCGTATCCTCTTCCCTCTCCCCCAGGGCTGCTAGAATATGTGGTCCCCTATGTACCTATCCTACTACATAGTAGTCTTGCATCTGATTAGTCTAGGTGCCTCCCTAATTTCCCCCTCTAACTGGGAGGCAGGCCTAGCTAGTTAAATTTGCATGGTTTGGTTTGAAGAAGAGAAAAGTAGTAAACTGGGGTAAAAGTCTAATACTCCGAAAGTGGGCAGAGTCCTTCTAGAGGCTCTTATCATCGATTTGAGAGGTGAAGGAGAAAAAAGAAAATGAAACATTCCATCAGTACAAAAAAAAAAAAAGTGTCCAATATCCAGTGAGGACTCCAACAATAATGGTAAGCACCACACACGCACAAAAAAAAAAAAAAAAAAAAAAAAAAAAAAAAAAAAAAAAACGCCATGGTGCCATGGTCTTGAGATAAGAAACATGACATAGCCCATAAAGAAAGAAAAGAAGAGAGAAAAATAGGTATATCTGGGGACAACAGCTTCAATAACCACACCCAAACAGAGAAATTGACCAAAAATAGTTAGGTAAGTAAAAATAATAATAATAATAATAATAATAATAATAATAATAATAATAATAATAATGAATGAAGGTAAAAAATAATATATATATAAAAAACAATGTTTTGTGCTTTTCTTTTATGGCCAATTCTTGTCTTCTCAAATGGTGGAACATATATTAACACAAAAACGCAATTAGTTCCCCAAAGTGAGGATTTCCTCCAACTATTCTAATTGAAACTCTGAATACTTGTAAAGCTATAGTATCCCTCCTACACTTCAATTTCTAAGGTAGTAATCTATGCAAATCTGAGTTTTATGGATCCTGAGAGAACACTGGCAACTTTTTTGTAAATACCTCAAGTAAACTATCAAACTTACTGGACATCCACAGGAATACCAATAAATTTCTTGTGGGTCTCTTGAGGTTTTTTTCTGAACCCCAACTCTAGTAAGGGTTGCTTAGTTTATCCAGTTAATAGTTGATGAGGTTGTTATATGGAAAACTAGCATAAGTTTAATTGTGCCTAAGAGGCTTTACACTACTTTCTATGGTTAGCACAAACGTTGAATTCACAGAAGATTCAGTGGAAAACTCATTTGGAATTCATTCGTTTAATTAGCCTGTCTCTTGCAGTTGCAGTGCTATTCTACTGGTACCAAATCATTTAGTACTGAAGCAATCATCATGTGTTTCATCATTTTTCATAACTTTAAGGGGTTGTATAACTATAAATGATATAAATAAAGTTAAAATCCTGCGATTCAATTTGGTAAGGATATTCAGAATTTTATTGTTTTTGAAATAATCTGTCTAAGTGCCTGAGTGATAATATAGTGTGTGGGTTGTTTGCCTTTCACAAGGATAAATCAGGTTTCGTCCCTGGCATCCCATGTGGTATATGGTGCACTGCCAGGTGTAATTCCCGAATGCAGAACTAGGAAATAACCTTTGAGAACACTTGGTGTGGTTCCTCAAAAATGTCTTTTCAACAACATTGCTATGATCTTTTAATTTTTTTACAGAAATATATCTATGATTTCTGGTATTTATCATCATTATGAAAGAATGATTAAGTTATAGTCAGAGTAATACTATTTTACATTTGCTTTTGAAATTTAGGGAACTCTACTCCAGATATGTTTCTGTGGAAAACTTCTATAAAACATGGGGCAATAGCGATAGTTCAGTGGTATGGCGTTTGTCTTGTATGTGGCTGATCAAGGACGGAACTTGGTTCGATTCCTGGTGTCCCATATTATCCTCCAAGCCTGGAGAAATTTCTGAGCACATAGTTAGGAGTAACCCCTGAGCATCATAAGGAGTGGACCAAAAAAAACAAACTAAACCAAAACAAACAAAACAACAATTTACATGTATATGCACTAAATCTAATTTACTAAGGTTGTAGAGTGTTGATATAATCTTATATGATGTAAAATATTACATGACAGCAGTTTGGGAGTAACTGATAATACAAGACAAAATCAGAGATAATTTTATAAAAAATTCTACTAAAACAAAATTTGGCCGTTGTGTTGAAATTCAAGAGATAATCCAATTTGTCCATACTGAAATTTGATTAACATTTAACATTTTATCATCACACGAGTATCTGTAAATAATAGTAACATGATAGCAAGATGATAATAGATATCGCTATTGCCAGCTCTATGGCAGGCACTTCAATGGCCACATTGTATGGTTATTCTATATAATTATGTTACACAACAATTCAACTCCATTTCAGAAACAAGAGAGCCAAATTAGATTGTATGTGAATAATAAAACGGAATTTTTTATAAAGTCTAAATTCAATACATTCCTTCATAATCTTCTTACAAACATACTACAATATACCCATATTGATATGTGTAATACTTTAGTCAGTTCTTATTTCTTCTTCCAGTTTTATTTTTCAGCAACACACAATAGGGTCTCATCAGTAGCTTATCACGCATCTGAGCCCTGCTATACAAAAGACCTTTCACAGTCACAAAATGTGTGGCCTTCACAGAACTTTTTCCAAGACAAGGAAGCAATTGACAAAGTTCTTGTAAATTTTTCATTCATTGTAACTCATGACCATTACCGTTCTGTTCTTTGATATGTATAACCCTCATAAAAGGAATATTAAGCCTCAGGACCTCACTTGTTTTATTTTTTTTAGGACCTTACTTTTTTTTGTCTCTAATATCACAAACATTCATTTGAAATTTTCTTTTAACTTCTAACACTTTATTTTTTTTATATTATAGCCAATACCAAGGCAAAGGAAAGATCATTTATATAGTACTTCTACTATTTCTAAATGTGTTAATTAATACAGGTATGTTTTGCTTTTCCAAAATTTCTCTTTTGCATAATTTTCTGTGATTAATGCAAAATAAATTTCATTTGTATTAAATTTATTTGATTTAACATATCAACACCTTTCTATAAAAGTAGATATTGGGAAAAATAGGTTACATATTTTTGATGGAAATTCTCTGATTGCAAATAATATCACTTGCTAATTCTTGTTTGATATGCATTTATAATTGATTATTAATACAATTATTTAATGCATTTGATAATTTAGAAAAATAAAATAAGTTATTGCATTCTTCATGTTCATTTATTTTGAATCATCTTTTTCTGGGCAGTGGTAAAAACTATAAAACTAAGATATTTAGCTAATTCAGCAATGTGAAGATATTTAGCTGATTAAGCCATGTAGCACTTTGCTTGAAAATAACTTAAGACCTATCCTATTTTCCTGTCTTTCATAATTTTCATTTATTTCTTCTTCACAGCCCTTATTCCAATTTTTAACTTCTTAGGAAATTACATTTTCTGACTCCTTCTAGACCTATAAATTTTTTCTTATGATTTATAGTACATTGAATTTACTTTTTCCTTTTTATTAACATATTATTTTAAAAGTAATTGATTTAAATTATTAATATATCAACTGGTATGCAGAACAGTGATAGAAAATTTCACATCAAGAAATGTTTTTTTTGTTTTATTTCTACTATGTCAAATCACCTATATACAAATGATATAAATATAATAAATATAACAACTAATGAAATATATATGAAAAATAATATACATGAAACATTCATGCCCTGCTGATTCTTTCAAAAATCCTAAGGGAAGAGAAATTTAAAGTTTATTCTACAGTTGGGAAAAGTATCCAGTATTTTAATTTGGATAATAAGCCTTAAACACATGTATTCTACAAAGTCTTAATAGAAGATACTAAAGGTATGTGAAAAAGTTTGTTGTGGGAGCAGAGAGATAGCATGGAGGTAAGGCATTTGCCTTTCATGCAGGAGGTCATTGGTTTGAATCCCTGTGTCCCATATGGTCCCCCGTGCCTGTCAGGAGCAATTTCTGAGCCTGGAGCCAGGAATAACCCCTGAGCACTGCAGGGTGTGACCCAAAAACCACACACACACAAAAAAAAGTTTGTTGTAAAAATGTAAAATGTTCACATATTTTATTTTTCCTTAAGAATTTAGTTTGTCACAACTAAATATGGTTTTGACATCTACACATCAAATGTTACTTTTTAGCCTTTGCCTACTATTAAAATTTGAAATATAGTTAATATAAATTAAACAATAATTAAATGTCATATACTTATCCTGTATATCTGTAAAGATTAATTTTTGGTTAATTTTCAGAATATTTGCTTCCTAAAGTGTATTATTATAAAATAAATTCCTGTCATCAGTTCGTGTTATAAGTAATTCAGCACAAACTTTGAAAACATAGAAATATTTTAGAAGCATTTCATATATTATCAAACATAAAACAAAATAATAAAAATGGCGGGGCTGAAGAGGTGGCACTAGAGGTAAGGTGTTTCTGCCTTGCAAGCGCTAGCCAAGGAAGGATCGTGGTTCGATCCCCCGGTATCCCATATGGTCCCCCCAAGCCAGGGGCAATTTCTGAGCGCTTAGCCAGGAGTAACCCCTGAGCATCAAATGGGTGTGGCCAAAAAAATAAAGAAAAAATAATAATAAATGGCAATATAGTCAGCTATAAATTAATCTTTTTCTTTCCACAATGGTGACATTTATTGGAAATTTAAACAAGTTTTCTAACTTTCACCACACTGATATATCTTAGTCTCATTTAAAATTTAAGTGCTCATTACATATATTTTTCCAGTATTGTTTTAATTATTAAATAAAAGTAACTTTATATATTTCTATGCTTTTTCTTTTTTTGGTTTTGGCCACACTCGTAGTACTCAGGGGTTATTCCATGCTCTGCACTCAGAAATCACTCATGACAGGTTCAGTGAAACACATTGGATGCTGAAAATTGAATTTGGATCAGCCACATGTAAGACAAGAACCCTACCTGCTGTGCTTTTGCTCCAGTCCTATTTCTATACTTTTATTTTATTTGTCATCTTTGTATAATATTTCACAGACATATTATTGTTATACAGATTTTAAAGAATAGTTTTTGAATAAAGTTTGATATGTTTTCCGTGGCATGGTAAAGTCTCTAAAATCATTATCATTAACTGGAAAGAATGCAGTGTTTCTCTGAAAATCCATAGGAATAATGAAGAAAGGTATATGCTATAATCAAAATAAAGTATAAAAAATATGAGTGTTATATAGGAAGTAGTAGATAAAATGTATGTGATAAGAAGGTTCTACTCTACTAAAGGATTAAAACATCATGATTTAAACAGTGGGGAATTACTTATTATTAAAGGCAAGTAATTAACATAATTGTATTATTGTAAAGACTGAGGTATCCCTTTGAATTTTATAGAAAATGAAAAGTGTGTAACTAATACTAAACTGAGATTATACATAAATCATATCATTGCTATAATTAATAAATTTATCTAATACCAAACTAAGAAGATTTGCTAAAAGTCATAATTCATTTTTATTACTTTTTATTTATTTTCATTTGAAGTATTTCCTAATGTTATGAATAAAATAGCCTTCCAAGTTCATGTAAATGGCTCTCTAACTGTTTGGTTAATATTTGATATGAATTTAATTTTTGTACTTAAGCTTATAGTAAATAGTAAAAAATTAAAAGTTTGGGGGGCCAGAGTGGTGATGAAGAACAGTAATTACTGGTGTCTGCCTTGCCAGCACTAGCCTAGGATGGACCAAGGGTCAGTACCCCAGCATCCCATATGGTCCCCCAAGCCAGGAGCGAATATGAGTGCATAGCCAGGAGTAACTTCTGAGCATCACCAGGTGTGCTACCCCCCAAAAAAAGGGGGCCAGAGCAGTGACACAGGGCATCCTTGTGCGCTAGCCTAGGATGGACTGCAGTTCGATCCCCTGGTATCCCATATGGTCCCCCAAGCCATATGAGCCGCATAGCCAGTAGTAACCCCTAGCGTCACCAGTGTGGCCCAAAAACAAAAACATAAAACAAAATAAAATTTTTTGGGCTTCTCTTCTCACTTAGAATGTAAAAAAGATATGAGAATATCAAGACAATAAAAATATACAAAATAATAAATGATTTAAAAATTTTCAGAAAGCTAATATTATAAGATCACAATATTGACCAAATTCCAAAGATTCAAAAATATTTCCAAGGATAAATGAATTATATTAACATTCTAGCTTTGGCAAAAATGAAAAATAAATAGGTTTTATAAAATATGAATAAACTGTAGGATATAAAATCATAATTAAATCTTAAAGGCACACTGTGGATTTACACATTACTTTAAAACAATTAGAGGTCTTGTATAAAAAGAATTCCCCTTCATTTTCAAGTTTCTTTCTACTGACTTCTATGTATGTGAAAAGCAAAACCTGGAGCAAGTTAGAGATAGAAAGGATCATCTATTGGGGACATAAGTATAATAATATCGTCTAGGTGACTAGAGTCCAGGAATAGCACAGGCTTTCTCATGGACCCTGTCACAAGACACAGAGGCTTCCATGTTCTAAGACCCAAAGAAATACTGGTGTGTTTCATGCTGGACATAAATACACTTGATCCCAGTTGTTAATGTCCTCCTTGCTGTTCAGATTGCAAAAAAATAAAGGATAGAAAAATGCAAATAATAATACAGACACAAGAATTAATTAGAAACCAGACAGAAAACAATGTAGTAGCTGTTAGACTGAATTCCGAAAATAACAATTACTTTCACAGTAAAGATCTTACTGTAAAAAGTATGAGTAAACATATTCAGAATTTTAAGGGTGATCAGAATAATTAAGAAATGTTAAATAAAAAGTAGCTCTTTATTGTCTTCCTCAATGGTTGTAGACTTTTTATCTTGAATTATTTTTAATGGGGTCAGAGCAACGGTATATTGAGTAGTGCGTGTGGCTGGCCCAGGTTGAATCCCCAATACTCCAAAAGACTCCTGAGTCCTCCAGGAATGATCCCTGAGTCCAGAGACAGGAGTAACCAAATAACACCTGAGCACTGCTCAAAAATGAAATGAAACAAACAAGAATATTTCTCATAAACTCTTTCAAAAAATGATTAGATTGAAGGCAGAAAGAGTACAAGAGTAATGTGCTTTGCTTACATGAAGCTTACCCTGTCACCACATACAATTCTTTGAGCACTTCCAGGAGTGAAATGAGTACAGAGACATACATACTAATGTCATTAAATATGTCTTAAAAATCTTCCACGCATTTAAATTGAACTATAAGAAATAAAATAAAAGTCATTCAAGAAATAATTCCTTTAATGTGCACTGATCCAATTATGCAAAGCAGAAAGTAAGACTCAGATTGAAGAAAACAACAGTGACAATAAATTGAATCTCCGTAGGTCCTTGAACAAAAAATGAGTCTTATGGACAAAGTCTTTGAAAAGCCTCATAGAAAATGCAATCATAGAAACTAGTAACCAGCTACTGAGATTTGTTGACCAGAGAAAATAGTGAAATGAATGTTGGAGGAAAGTGTGCATGTGGGTGTTTGGGACACATTGCTCAGGGCTATGAATGTGCCTGAACTATTGGTTTGATTCAAGGGACAATATGGGGTGTGAGGTTTAATACCAATTTAGTGTCAGCAACGCAATGATAGATAAGCAAGCAACAACAGGTACGGTTATCTGTTGTACTGTTTCCTCATGTCCCGAGGAATATTTGAGGTCCTTTACTCCACTGCTGCAAAAGAATGGGTGGGAACTATGAGAGTGATAGAACTGAGATATGAATGCTCCCCAGGATTGGGAATTAGATAGAACCATGGTGTCATGTGCAGAATCCGAGGCCTTCCTTTATACACGAATTGCTTGCATTGAACTGGTAAAGAACAGGAGACACTTACTCAATGCAAAGCTCCCCATAAACTCTTACAGCAGAAATAAGGAGGCATGGAATCCACAGTTTCATATCTTCTTCCAGTTTCTAAAAGGAAAGTTATAGGGCAAACCTGAAACTTTGGATAACACAATCTGGTAAAACCTTCTCCAGGACTTGCACTAGTTTGCAGTAATACAGTACCTTAAGGAATTCAAATGACAGCATACTCGCTAATGCCATTTTGGTTTTTCGGGCCCCACCCTTTTGATGCTCAGGGGTTACTCCTGGCTAAGCGCTCAGAAATTGCCCCTGGCTTGGGGGGACCATATGGAGCGCCGGAGGATCTAACTGCGGTCACCATGTTTCCTTGGCTAGCACTTGAAAGGTAGACACCTTACCTCTAGCGCCAACTTGCCGGCACTAATGCATTTTGAACAGAGAATGTACCAAGTAATCTGATGATCTGATGCTCACCGTCTGCCTAGTAGTAGAAAAGTCTGAAAACTTGTTCTACTATATGTACACACTTGAATTTCTGCTGGTTGTTCTTGTGTCACAGTACAGAGAACCAGGCAAATAGTCACATGTAGTCACAGGTAGGAACAAATGACTTCAGGTTCATAGATCAATAGGAACTGAGAAACAGGCTGCGAATACACTATAAAGCAAAATCACGTTAAAATCAAGAAAAGGCCTAAGTGATATTCTATTATCGTATCTTAAGATACTAGAAAGAGAACAATAAGTTATAAATTAGACTAAATGAATAAAAAGAAGTTATAGTTAAAATAAATTATATAGCAATTAAGAAAGCAATGCAGAAGGTGAACAAAACAGGATCTGTTTTGTGGAAATAATATGCAAGCTTTAGAATCTATTAGCTAGGTTCACAATAAAAATAAAATAATACTAACAAATCAGTCAAAATTTAAATGAGCAACTGATAATAGTTATACAAAACAATATAAAATTTATCATGAAAATTTTATTTAACTAAGTTAGAGTAGCTGGAATAAACATACATATTTATACTAAGGTGGATGTAGGAAATTGAACTAGATCAATAAACAGTAAGACGTTTAAACAAGGAAGAAAAATCTGCTGAAGGACTAAAGCTTTGATTCTAACAGATTGAGAAGTAAATTCTATTAAATTTTCAAAATGATGGAGTATCTATTCTTCTCAAGCTATTGCAGAATATTAAAAAAGGAATATTTCCTAAAATATTCTATGAGGTCAACATTTCTCAAACATCAAATATAATAGCAATATTAATAAACTATAAAATTTCTGGAAAATATTTTTAATACTTATCAATCTTTAATAAAATCAAGTGAATTAAATGCATCATGATACTAAACGTATATGTCATGATCATTGGTATTGGATTCCAAACCCGTGCTGCTGTTCTTGAACTGCCTGGAAAACGAACCCTGTAGAGCAATTGTTGCAGGGATTCTTCTTTTTTTGTTTGTTTGTTTGTTTTGGGCCACACCCGGTAACGCTCAGGGATTGCTCTTGGCTATGCACTCAGAAATCATTCCTGGCTTGGGGGACCAATGGGACGCAGAAGGATCCAACAGTGGTCCGTCCTAGGTCAGCTGCTTACAAGGTAAACGCCCTACCACTGTGTCACCACTTTGGCACAGATTCTTCTTTTTTAATTTTTTGGCCAGATCAAGTCACTACTAGAAGGCTCAGGGGACCATATGGGATGCTGAGGATTGAACCCGGGTCTGTTCCAAGTCAGCAGCATGCAAGGCAAACGCCTTACTACTATGCTATCATTCTTGCCCTCAGGGATTCTTCTTGAGGCTTTACTTCAGAATCACCACTCTAGAGATGGTAAAGGAGAGCACAAAGAGAGAAACCATCTACTGATGATAAATAGCTACTCTCAGGATTTACTCAGAGCCATCCATCCTCCCTCTTAGAGAGCTTGGATTGTGTGAGATTAGAGGTCAGAGTTCTTGCCCACTGTGTGCCCCAATGTCTCTGCTTATCTTCCCTCTGGCACCCACTCCCCACTGACTAGGCTTCTATATGTCTGTGACTCTGGCCTCTACACTTATCTCAGTTCAGCTGGTCCTTAAAAGCATTGTTTGAATGAAACATAAATGTCTCTGGCCATCAGCATATGACACGTTTTTTCTTGGTCAACAGGTGTGCAGTGGAACTGAGGTCAGTGTAGAGAAAAAAATGCCTCTTTAATAAAAGGTGTTGGAAAACTAGTTTGCTACACGCAGGGAAAAAAAAGAGAATTAATGAGAGAGACACATCAAAAACACAAGTGTATCTTTTACCATAAACAATAGTTAAGCAAAAGAGGATTAAAGACCTTTATATTATATCATATTAAATATCACACATGGATATTAGTATAAACAGAACTCTCCAAGATATAAATCTTGAGGTCTTTTTAATTGATTCTATTCACAAAAATAATAAGCCCAAAATAAACAAACAGTTGTATATCGCATTAAAAAATGTTTTACAGGGGCCGGAGAGGAGGTGGGGAGGTGGGCTTTTGCCTTGCATGCAGGTCAGTGGTTCAAATCCCGGCATCTCACATGGTCCCTGGCGCCTGCAAGGAGTGATTTCTGAGCACAGAGCCAAGAGTAACCCCTGAGCACCACGGGTGTGGCCCAAAAACCCAAAAAATAAACAAACAAACTCATCTCTGATCATGCACAGTAGAATATGGGAACTAAAAATCACCAATAGCAGATATCAGATGATAACTTGCGTTTTGTTGTAACTTAGGTGGAATAGGAGGATATTATGTTAAATGAAATAAGGGGAAGAAGAACAAATATTGAATGATTTCAACTCGTCTGTGTTAAAGAGAACAAAAAAGACCAATGTATAGATAGCGCTGAATGATAACAAACAGACTTGGATTGTGGAATTTAGATCACCAAGAAGTGAGAGAAATGATTAGATAAAAGGTACTTGGCATGGCATAGGAGAGTGGTATTGGTTCATGAGCATTTTGGGGTAGAGAAGGTTCACTGGATAAAAATAAACAGAAATTAATAAACAAAAATAAATGAAAAATAAGAACAGAATACCCAACAGCTGTGTGACGATATTTAACTGCTAAATATTTTTATATTCTGAGTTACACAAAAAGAAAATTTTGTGAAAATGTTAGATAAATATTAGATAAATATTTTCAAAAATCAGTAAATTAATGAACACTGAAGAATTTTGTAGACTACACAAAACTATATAAAACAAACTTAAATGTGAAAAAGATAAACAGATAATGCAAGGCAATCACTTAGAAATAGAAATAAAGATGCTCAGGGCTTACTCCTGGCTATGTCCTCAGAAATTGCTCCTGGTTTGGGGGACCGTATGGAACTCCGGGGAATCGAACCTTGATCTGTCCTAGGTTAGCCTAGTGCAAGGCTTACTGTTTGTACCACTGCTCCTGCCCATAAATGGCAAAGTCTTATCCAAAATAATAGAGAATTTTTATGAGAAATACATCGACTCATAAAACAATGTAGCAATGTTTTTTAAATATCGAGTATTAAAGAAAGTTAAGCTGAAAATATTATATTATTCTATGACCAGTCACAATATTTTTCTGAAAACGTATTTATATGCAGAACTCAGTTCATATTCTAAAACAAAAGAATGAATTCTTCTAGGAGCAGAAATAGTTAACAATGTTAATCAAGAAAAACATAATAACAAATGTGAATGTTTACAAGAATCAATGGAGAGCCCTAGTAGCAAATAGTAAAAATAAAAATATTTTATCTAGTTTTATTTTAAAATGAATTTCATTAGATATCAAGGCCTAGGAATAACTTGGTCACTAAAGGTTTTGCCTTCTGAATTGATCTGAATATATCTCTATTTTCTTATTATGTATGTTTAGAGGTCTCACCCTCTATAACCACAGATAGTGGATTCGGTTTCTGGTCTGGACTTCAGATCAAGAACTAAAGGAATGAAAATGGAATTATTCCCCGAGGCTACAGTCTTTTTTTATGGCTATATATAGTACAGCAAGTAGGATGCTGCCTTGCATGTGGCCAACCTAGGATATACCCTAGGATCTCATATGGTCACTTGAGTAAGACTGCATTGGTCTCTGATTTTTGAACTGAGGGCCAACAGTCAGCTGAACTCAACTGGGTGTGCCTCCCAGGTATATATTATTTTTGACAATGGTACCATTATTATTATTATTATATTGCAATGCTACTACACTGGAGTGTCCCCACCAAGAATGTCAATATCATTTCACCTTTACCCAACAGTTTTATCTCTCACCTCCACTCTCACCCCTGTCTTAGCATCCTCAGATCCAAATTCGATGGACAGTCTCTCAAGTTTGTTTCCTTAGAGGTTTTTGAATTCCTTGATTAGGCTTTAAACTATTATTTTTAGAGTCATAATTTTGTTTTTCTTTGTTTGTTTGTTTTTACAGCCACACCCGGCGACACTCAGGTGTTACTCCTGGCTATGCACTCAGAAATTGCTCCTGAATTGGGGGACATATGGGATGCCTAGTCTGTCCTAGGCTAGCATGCAAGGCATTTGCCTTACTGCTTGTGCCACTGCTCTAGCCCCGAGTCATGGTAATAGTTAGACAAATATAAAAATCTAATAATAGTTTTAAATTTTGAATTATTCATTTTAAAGCAATACTTAGAACTGCACTGTATTCATTTTAAATTACACATATTAAAATAATGTGTGCATCCAGAGCATGTAAGGTTCTTACTTTGCATGCATCCAATATTGGTTTGCCCTGGTACTCCATAAGGTCCTCAATAATGGCAAAGAGTGATTCCTCAGTACAGAGCCCAGAGCCAACACTTGCGCATGCCATATGTGGCCCAAACACACAAAATCCAAAAATTCAGAATAGAAGTCTACACCCAAGACTAAATTGTTCCCCCATGCATAGCCAACCACAACTCTTAGCATAGAATTAAAAGTAAGCTTTGAGTACTAAAGTGTAGTAACCCTCCCAAATTAAAATAAAATTAAATGACATGAGAATTAGGCATTAAAAGCTGGACAGTTCAAAACAAAATTAAACATTTTGGGGGAAATTACATGGATAACATGAAGAGGCATAGAGAAAAGACAGATTATTTTTAACAGATCTCAGGAGGAGAAAGCTCTATGAACATATTTGTTTCAGATATTTAGTCTGAATGTCTCACAACTGTGAGATAATGCATTTCTGTTCTTAATTAAGCGATCCACTTAGTGGTTACTGTTCGAGGCAACTGATAACCTGATACACAAAAAATGCTTTTATTTTTTTCCTCATACTTTGAAAATTTAAAAATAATACCAACATTAGACTGATATTGTAGTGAGGATACAAGCCAATATTTAATATGTATATACATAAATGATGAAATACGTTACTCAAGAAGATTTTTATGACTACTTTATTTGTTTAAATACATTTGAGTATGTCCTCTCAGCAGTATTGTTTTTCTTTAGTAAGATAGTTTCCAGATGTGTATTTTTCTAAAGTTTTTATTTATTAGTTACCTAAATTATTAAATATGACTTAACTGCTAATGACCTTGGATGCATTGTTTGATTATCCAGATGTGTATCACCTTCTCTTTAGAGAGATGAACTCTATCACAGGCTTAGTTATACAAATATTTCCAAAATCTCTTGAAATAAATTTCTATATATTGACATAAAGGGCCATGATTATTTTCCATGTCTGTGTCCACAAGATGGGTTCTTTAGACATAAAGCTTCTAAACTGAAAAAGAGGCATTCTCCTAGAAGTAGTTTGCAAAGATTTTGAAAGAAAAGATTTTACACCACTTTCAAAACTTTGCAGTTGATCATTCAACAAGGTGTTAACTCTAAAAATAATGATGATTTAATGTATTATATGTTTCAGACATATGTAAGTCAAAATTTACAATAGCAAAATGTGCACTAAATCACACCCTTGAATGAGTACAGTTATGTAATTATAAAGACAGAAAGTGTTCAAATAAATATTGTTTCTTAGCTTTCAAACAGACAAGTTCAGAATATTAGTCTTCTCGTAGTGTACAAGGAAGGAAGTCTGTTAATTTCTTAATTATTAAATTAATTTAAATAATAAGTTACATCATGTTTAAAGCATGATTTTTAATCAGCATAACAAACTTGGAATAAATTTCAAAATACAGTTTTAGAAAGTACTTTTGCTATCAAATCTTATAATTGGATTAAGATGTTTTTAACTAGCTAATGTTGTTGAACACATTTCGTTAACTACTGCCTTCTGTAATCTTCTCTGTAATCTCCATATTAGCAAATGCTTAATTATGTTCCTTTTTTATTAATTTTACATTGAGTACATCTGGAAGTTATTTGCTATAATATTTAATTTTGGTTTTTAAAATGTTTATATTACATTATAAATATACTATATTTAACAATGCCTTATTTAATATTTTATAATATACACTAATAATTATATACAAATACTACATAACAACAAATATTAGTATGCAGTTTCATGTTTTTGTAGCAAAAACCAAAACCTATTTCACAAGTAATTAGACTTTATGTGATGATTCTACTATTTTATATTCAATGCCTGGTAAAAATAATAGACACATATGCATATGATAGCAACTCAAAGCTATTTTCAGAAAAGAATATTCAGATATTATCTAATTTGCATATAGTTTGTTATATGTGGAATATGTTACTCTAATATTAAAGATGTAGATTGCTAAAAGATTGAAAAATTGTGGCCAGTATTTCTGATTATTGTAAAAATCTTTTAATAAAATATTAGTGAATAGGTTTCCAAGGATGCAAAGATGGCATATTATTTGTAAATTAAATAATTTGATGCAACATATTAACAAAAGGGAGAAGAAAAAATAATACAATAATATAATTTTATCAATATAGAATAAGTTTTTAACATTTTAACATATATTTATGACAAAAGACCACAAAATATAAGGATAGAACAGTTTCAGAAATAATAAAGAGCATTTAAACAAACCCAAACTCAACGCAATATTTAACAAGGAGAATCTGAAAATCTTCCTTCTGAAATTGGGCACAAAACATGGTTTCTCATTGTTTTCCACAAATACAGTAAGATTAATTTATATATATATATATAAAACATATCTATGCACTTAGTTATGGCAGGGAAGGTACCAGGATATTCAAGAATAAATGAATGGATAAAGAAACTATGTCATAAATACAAAATGGAAATAAATCTATGCAGCTGTAAGACAGAGTCTTACAGGTCTCTTTAACTTGTTGAGAAATATTAGTGATATAACTCAGAGATAAAATGATAGTAATACCAATAATAATAAATATTAATAAACAGCAACAAATTCTTATATGTCAGTAAACTGCAAAACTGATTACTGAGGTGGGTATGCAGGTTGGAGGATTAAGGATTGGTGAACAGATTATAGGTAGAGTTGGAGTATTAGAAGTAATGTAAAAACACTGGTGTAAGACATTGGACAATTGTGGCAGTGAGGTGAAGTAAGAGCACATCAAAACCACAAACTTTGACATTATTTAAACATATAACTAAAATAATAATAAAATATTACTTTAAAATAAAAAATAAAATTTGGTATCCTAGGATTCACATTTGATAATTCTTCTGTGTAAGGTGCCATCCAGTGACAGTGATACACTGCAAACCTTTCCCTAAGAAGTCATGTGATCTCCCACTTGTGCCACATCCTAGATTCCCCTTTAAACACCCTTCAGGGTGTATCCTTTTGCACTTAGCAAATGAGATATCTACAATCATTTTCAAAGCTTCAAAATCTTAATTCTTTCCCTAAATTTCTGATTAACAAATTCCTAGTGTTAACCAAAGGATATTCTTGGGTGTCAGGGTACTTCTTTTTTTTCTCTTTCTTTCCTTTTGTTTTCTTTTCTTTCTTTTACCTTTCTTCCTTCTTTCTTTCTTTATCTTCTTTTTCCCTTTCCTTTTCCTCTTTCACTTTCTTTTTCTTCCTTCCTTCCTTCCTTCTTCCTTCCTTCTTCCTTCCTTCCTTCCTTCCTTCCTTCTTCCTTCCTTCCTTCCTTCCTTCCTTCCTTCCTTCCTTCCTTCCTTCCTTCCTTCCTTCCTTCCTTCCTTCCTTCCTTCCTTCCTTCCTTCCTTCCTTCCTTCCTTCCTTCCTTCCTTCCTTCCTTCCTTCCTTCCTTCCTTCCTTTCCTTTCTTTCTTTTCTTTCTTTCTTTTTCTTTTTTCTTTCTTTTCTTTCTTTCTTTCTTTCTTTCTTTCTTTCTTTCTTTCTTCCCTTCACTTTTCCTCTTTCTATTTCTCTCTTTATTTTTTCAAATGTAACAACTTATAAAAGGTAAGCATCTTCTTTTTTTAGTCCACAATAACGTGTAGCTAAATTTCTTTTGACTATGTACAAAATGGCTACTCTGTACTGGCATGGAGGTAAGCAAATTTTGCTATTATATAATTTGTTATCTAGACAAGACAGAAAGCTGTTTATGATAAATCTTTGGCATTACCAAAAACCTAAGGATTGTCTCTGTTGGATAACATGGAGGTAATAGAAAACTTTGGAATTCGAACAAACTTTTTTTTTAAGTTGCTATTTATTATTGTGTAATAAAGCAACTGGCCCTATCAAGTGTGGAAAGAAGTGTTCTAACAGAGAGTAGAGTAAGCTTGAATCAATATTAATACCTGGAAAGTGACAGCAGCAGATGAGCTACTCTCCTGTGAAGCAATTAGGTTTGACAGCACTCAGTTTGAACAATGTCTTTCACTGGTCATAAAGCTAAGAGACAGATCTGCAAACAATGACAAGCTCTGTATACCATAACTGCCATAATCATTGACTGAGTGGTCAGAATGTTGAGCTGGTGACCTTGGAATCACTAATTGGGCATTAATCTTTCAATGAGTCATGTTTGCTTGTATAAATGAATCTTTGCTACATTTCAACTTTATCTTTTTTTTAATTGTCGCAAAGGCAGGAGAACATTGACATCTACATTCAAAGACAAGACTACTTATGTAGAAAGATCTGGCTTTTCGAAAGCTAGAGGCCCTGATTCTACAATTAGAAATGTGTCTTCAAATATTAAGAGTGCTGGTAAAATACTTCTTACCTTAAATTGACAGTAAGGGACGATAAGTGAAACTGAACCTTTTGCTGAGAACAGATTTAATTGGCAGGGGTCAGAAAATTTCACAAAAATATAGAGTTCCTTAATGTTGTAAGGAAAAGTACTCAGAAAAGAAGGGGGTGGGAAATGTTCAAGTCGGTCTGGTGGTGTCAGTGCCAATCTTCTCCTTCACAATCTAGCCCGGGGCTGGTTCTGCCAAGACTCAAAGATGATGAAATCTGTCTGGCATATATGAATAAGCTAGAGGTAGAATTGTATCTTAGTAAAAAAAAATATCTAAATATATATAGTTTTTAAAATGAGAAATGCGATACGTTAGTTTTAACTAAAATAGTACATATTGTTCTGCATTCAGTCACTGCTAGGTAAAATGTTTATTAACTTACAATTCATACTAGAATTTGCTTAATAACTCTCCTGTCTGCTAGAAACAAATGAGGATTTTCAATTCAATGTTTGGATGCACTAGTTATAAAATAGCATAAAATGTGTTTGTTCTTAGCAGGTAGTTTAATACACGGCAATAAATTTAAAATAACTCAAACACCTATATCAATTTCCTTGCTTTTAGAAACTAAATGCAGGGGGAGAGGGGGGGGGGGAGGGGGAGTAACTTTGTGGTCAGGATTCAAACCTGTAGAAGTGAAGTTCTGCATCAAATTGATTTCTGATCAGTCAATTCAGAATTTCCTCCCACAGCCAACATCACCAAAGTAGTCTAAGTAGTTACTTTGAAAGCAGGTCAGAGGACAGCTCACCAGCCTCCAGTCCCAATTCTTAGGACCCCAGAAAGCAGAATATCTGGGTAAAGGTAGGCCAAGACACTTTCACAATGCTTGGGAAGCCCCTAAATCAGGGATCTCAAACTCGATTTACCTGGGAGCGGCAGGAGGCAAAGTCGGGGTGATCCTTGAGTGCAAAGTCAGTATTAAGCCTTGAACATTGGGGGGTGTGACCCAAACAACTAAAACAAAACAAAACAAAAAAAGATTCCTCTAGGGCAGGCCACAAAATGTACGGAGGGCCATTTGCGGCTGCTGCCCTGCGAGTTTGAGACCCCTGAGGGCCTAAATAAATGAATGAATGAGTCAATCAAACTAGAAAAGTAAATGTGAAGAGTTTCTAGTACATTTGTAAACACATTAATGTAATATATATTACTCTGGGCAGAATAAATGAATTAAAACCAAATTTAGTTGAAATTATATTTAACTTAGCTAGCAAACATTATTATTAATATAATCATATTCTACAGTGATCTAAATTAACTGCCATGATTTGAAAAAGTGCAATATTGGGGTCGGAGAGATAAAATGGACATAGGGTGTTTGCCTTACATGCAGAAAGATGGTGGTTTGAATCCCAGCATCCCATATGATCCCCTGAGATTGCCAGAAGCGATTTCTGAGCTTAGAGCAAGGAGTAATTCCTGAGCGTGGCCAGGTTTGACCTAAAACAAAAAAAGAAAAAAAAAAGAAAAGAAAAGAAAAGAAAAGGGTAAACCCTGATAATGGCCAGATGTGTTGAACCCACCCTTGACCAAAAAATAAAAGAAAAAAAATAATTGGGCGGTGGCGCTGGAGGTAAGGTGCCTGCCTTGCCTGCACTAGCCTAGAACGGACCATGGTTCGATCCCCGCCGTCCCATATGGTCCCCCAAGAAGCCAGGAGCAACTTCTGAGCGCATAGCCAGGAGTAACCCCTGAGCGTCACAGGGTGTGGCCCAAAAACAAAAAATAATAATAATAATAATTAATCAAAAATAAACTTTAAAAAAATTGCAATATTGGAAAACTGAAGATTTTATTTAAATTATTTGTTAATTAAAAAAGTCTTTCAGCTTCTTAATATAAGCTATTCCTAAAACTCACAGTAGTCTATTTTCATGTTCATTATTTATTTTATATTAAAATAGATACTTTTTTTTTTTTTTTTTGGTTTTTGAGTCACACCTGATTTTAAAAATGTGGCTCTCGGGGCTGGAGAGATAGCATGGAGGTAAGGCCTCTCATGCAGAAGGTCGGTGGTTTGAAACCTGGCATCCCATATGTTCTCCTGAGCCTACAGGAGTGATTTCTGAGCATAGAGCCAGGAGTAACCCCTGGGCGCTGCCAAGACAAAACAAAACAAAACAAAACAGAACAGAACAACAACAACAAAAAAAAGTAGCTCTCAAAATAAATTTCAATTGAGATTTTGCTCAGTTGAAAAGAAAGGTTGCTGACCACAGACCTAGGGCAAACCATAGTTCAACCCCCCACCTTGCATCCCATATGGTTCCCAAAGCCTGGGCAATTTCTGAGTGCATAGCCAGGAGTTACCTGAGCGTCACTGGGTGTGACCCAAAAACAAAAAACAAAACAAACAAAAAAATTAAAAAACAAAAGAAAATACAATTCAAAAAAGTTTGGATTTTGTTTGTTGCTAAGATTTTCCTATGTTATGACACAGTGCTACAGTTCATTTAATTTTATTAACACAGTATATGCCAATGTACAAATGCCAGTATATGCCAATAACACATTATTTTTAATTTAGTTAGCCATGGTGGGTGTTTGGGTTATACCAGCTTTTTGTTATTACTATACTTTTTTCAAAGGTATTTTTTTTTCAAAGTTGACTTGCAAGAGTCTCTCTTAGGTATATATTGCAGCAAAATTTGAAATTTAGGACATACGTGTTCAAACTGGAGAGATTTTCAGTAGTGTCAACTCTCTCTAAGGTGATTTTACAAAGTTACTTTGAAGACGTATCAAGAATCATAAACTAGCAGCATTTTTATTTTAGTAAGAGACATTTTAATAAAAAATTTTCAAAATTGGTAATCTGAAACACTAAAATACTTCTATATTTCTGGCAATATTACTAAAATTTTGGAGATTTTATTTGGCTTAATCTTTAGACGTCAGCTCTTTAGATTTTTGTTGTTGTGATGGTCAAATATCCTTCTTTAGAAGAAGCATTTTTATAGAAGTACTCTATGGGCATAAGAAATAGTTTCACTTTATATTTTAATTCAAATAACTTTTACATCTATGTGAATAATAGCAAGAATATATATAAATTGTGGAAAGAAACTTGTACAATAAAACGTTTAAAAATTAATAAAATTTAAATGTGCATTATATAAAATTTATGTTGGCAATTGTATGTTGTATTTTTATAACAATTTGAAACAAAAATGATGTGGATATTTAGTAAACAAATTTTCTGATAAATATATTTACTCATAAATTAAGTACATAAATGTGTTCAGCTTGAATAGTCAACCTCTATGAAAATTAAATAATACCATTTTAATTGGACTCCATGTTCAAATTTTCTATAACATCAATGGAGAAAATAGTATGTACCAGAAATAGTAAGTTCAAAAATGATATATTTATATTTTTTAATATTAGGTATAATGTATTTGTCATGATTAAGTAGATAATAATAAATGATTATCTAAAATTTGTAAATATTTTAATGTAGCATTTTTTAATGTGTATAGACACATTTATTCATAAAATGTATAGTGATATATTTTTATGTAAAATAAAGCATATGGTGCCATAAATAAATTTGAATACCCATTTGTATATTAAAATTTGAAAATAAAAAACCTGTCATTTAGTTACATCTGTATTATTAAATTAATCTGCATGACATTGAATATTTATATGTACTTTTCTTCTAACAATATATATTAGAAAAATATGGAAAGTAACTTAAAAATTTCTTGTATTCAATTTGTAAATAAATGTTAAATAATTTTTTTATTTAATCTCTTTTCTATACTCCAACCATATATTTTCTAAAGAGCAATATTTATGGTGAATTAGTAGGGGTATGATCGGGAAAAGCTAATAGTCATTAATCCTGCATCAATATTGTAAAGGAAATCATATTTTCATCCAAACAATGACACTATTCATACATTCTGCTTCTTTTTGAGTACTTTATATGGCAGAGGAAATATTTCCTCATTTGAATAAGGTAATTTAATAAAATGATCCTAGTCAAAAAAAAGAAATTTGATATGGATGAGAGGACCAGTTCTTTATTCTTATTTCCCATATGCTATAAAAGAAATGTAAATAAAAATTAAATTATTCTGGGTTAAAAATAACTAAATATTAATTCCATTTAAAATAAAACTATTTCAATGATACCGTGGGGGATGAGTGATTGAATAGATATTCACCATTTCTAGTCCATCTTGAATTAAGACCTTAAAAAAGGTAAATAAATGAAATAAACTCTCCAAAATTGGAAAGCAAACGTAAAATTAGAAATTGATCAGAATAGGATCAGTGTTGTTCAGTTAAGCATTATTATCTAGGGTGAACTGATGGGATTTTTGTTTGCTTCTTGACTAATGAAAGCCTATTTCACAGCATGTCCCAGCTTCCTACCTACTTTTATCTTCCATTTTCTCTTTTTCTTCTCTGTTCCATCTCCATCTACTTCTTCCTCTTCCATTGAAGACAACTGTTCAAATTTAGAGGATATATCTTATGATCGCATTTATCTATAACCCACTCACACTTCATATAACTTTTGGAGCAAACATGCTTCAAAGCCAAAGAGTTATTCAAAAATGCAAAGAGCAATTGGTTTCTAAAGTAAAGAGATGTTGTTATTCCTAACACAAATAGACCAAAGACTGAAGTAATCTGCTTTTGCAATTTTGTTTTTATACCTGCATCTGAAAGAAGTTAGCATTGCCATGGTTATTGAATTAGAAATATTGTTAGAAATACTAAACCTGTTAATATAACATAGAATGGTGTACTTTATATTGAAGTTGTTTTCTTTGAGGTCCACACTTGACTGTGCTCAGCCCTTTCTTCTACCTCTATGCTTAGGGATTATTCCTGGCATGCTTTGGGACCATATGTTGTGCCATATGTTGTCAGACTCATGCAAGACAAGAGCCTTACCCTCTGTCTTATCACTCTGACCTTATTTACATTTATAAGATATAGGATGCATGCTGGGCACAGGAAGGGAGGGAGGACAACATTGGTGGTGGGAATGCCCCTGATTCTTTGTCACTATGTACCTTAAATATTACTGTGAAAGACTCATGATTCACTTTGTTCACAATAAAAATAAAAAAAAAAGAATAGAATGAAAATGACTTAACTCTCTATGTCAATGTTAACACAGAGCATAGGATGAATTTAGTTTTGTTAGAATGAAAATGACTTAATTTTTATGTCAGTTTTAACACCGAGCATATGAATAAATTTGTGGGGTTTTTTCAGCATCCAATAATGTATTGTTTTAGGTGTCCCAGGATTTGTCTTCAAGATACTCTAAGTTAAGTAAAGGAAACAAATGAGCAAACAAAATACATGACATAAAAAGATGGTGTGTATTGCAAAGATATAAAATAAAAAGCAACTGGAAAATTTCTGCCATGTCAAATATATTAGGGAAACTTTGATTCTTTCTGACCTTAGGCTTAGTCAATAGATCTCTTTATTTCTTTTCTGTGAACTAATTTCCTTTACTATAGTGAAGGGAATGAATGGGATCCCCTCATTTTCAAAATTAAAAATAATGTAATTGGTATCTTCTTTTAAACATTTACAAACTATTTGTAGAGAAAAGTTTTACTTGCCGCTAAGCCATGAGCAACTGCAATTCACAACTGCTCTCCCTGCTCCCTGGATTCTTTGAATAAGGCATTGTGTGAAATTCCAACCTCATTAAGTCTGCTGTTTAGCTACACTCTGCGCACCCCTGCGAATCTACTCTGGGTCAACCCTCTGCTTGTGAAACCATTTAAGGCAAACAAGAAGCCAGAACCATGAGGTGTAACATAATACCGAAGTCAGACAGCCACATTCTTTACTACTTAAGTAAATTTCTACATTCCTTGCAGATCAAACTCAATTCTGTTTTTCGTTTTTATTTAGTGGAATCACTTTGAGAAATGTTATCTTTCCCACAAAATATAAAAATAATATCAGACTATTATAGTAAAAGAATACAGACAATTACAATGCTGAAACTTACTAAGGACTAAAAACTTGAGAAGTTTTTCCATCCTGTAATGCACAACTTTAAGTCTAGGAAAGAAATTGACTGATGGGACTGGGTGGACAAATAATGCACAATATATTCTATTCTTCCTCTAAGCAAGGTGTCACTTTAGAATATTTTTATAATCATATTCAGCTTTTGAGCAAACTGAGAAATCATTAAAAATGTCTGCATGTGTGTAGGCTTGTGACCCAGCACACAAATGTGAACGCCTGAGTAGATGGGGAATGTGTCTACTAGAATTGAGACCATATTCTTATTTCACATTACTTGACAGTTCTTATATGGCAGCAATCACTGTTTTTCTACCTACCTTAGTGACAGTCTCAAATCAATCAGTGACCTATATGGGAAAGATTTTATAGCCCATTACCCAAGCCTTCAGTCATCCCAATTGTGTTATGACCTAAGTAGTTTTTAACTGCAAAAATAAACTGCTACTGAAGGTATGAAATTTTCCAAATAAAGAAAATAATACAGCCTGTTTGGAACTGACCTGCAGCCTTATTCTCAGTATTTATGATATTAAATTGTTCACAATTTTTAAAGTATGAAAAAGGATATGTGAATTATGATAATATGACATTAATAAACAATGCAAAGTAAACAAAGAATTATAAAAGACTTTTCAAACACTTAAAATATGTGAACCCTAATAAAGTTAATGTTAGCATGGCATGGTTTAACACAATATGTTTTAAGTATCATTAAAAGTGGTTTAATAGAATAGTATATGTGTACATATTTAAGCAATTTATATTGTCAAAAGAAAGCTGTAGAAAATTAGAAGGTAAGAAGTTCTTAAAGAAATAAGAAAATAATATATACTATGTAATATATTATATGATTAATATATTAAATGACATTTTATAATTTATTACAAATTTGTAAGTCATTTTATTATAAAACTATTTTAAAATAATCTAAACAAAACTTCTTAGAAAACAAAACTTATTTTTTTATTTTTGGCCATACCCAGTGAGAGGTTACTCCTGGCTTTGTGCTTATAAATTGCTCCTGGCTTGGGGGATCATACGGGATATTGGGGGAATCAAATCACAATCCCTCCTAAGTCAGCTGTGCGCAAGACAAATATCCTACTGCTGCACCTGCCCCAGCAAACAAAACTCCTTAATTTGTGTAGTGAAAGTAACAAATAATATTTCTAATTTAATAAAGTTTAAAGAAATCACTGAGCTACAGTGACAAAGTTGTTTATGATTGACTTTCTGTCATACAGTGTTTAACACCCATCCCATCATCAGTGCATATTTCCAGCATCAATGTCCCAGTTCCCTCCTACCCTCAATCCTGACCTCCCCCATGGCTTCCCCATGGCAGACATTTTTATCATGAAAATAATTATTAGTTTTTATCTTTACTAATTTATATTATAGTATTCTAAAATTTTACATGTAGATATCAATTTTATGTTAATATTTTATGTAATTTTATATAAAAATAATAAAGTTCTGTAACTAAAGTTCAAAATTAATAAAATTGAATGGCTTTAGTCAGAATTATGATTATATTATCATTTAATTAACAAGGCAGTTTGGGAATAAATATAAATAACCAACCAAATATTTCTGAAAGATAAGTATAATTTCTTATGAGTTGATAATCATTATTAAGAAAACCTTATTCAATACTTTATATCTTGGGAAGTAGCACAATGAATTTAAATTATATGATTTTAATTATATATATTTTTCTTCTACACATAAAATACATCTAGTTATTTAGAATTTTTTTTAATTTAAACAACTTTATTACATACATGATTGTGTTTGGGTTTCAGTCATGTAAAGAACACCACCCATCACCAGTGCAACATTCCCATCACCAGTGTCCCAAATTTTCCTCCTCCCCACCAAACCCTCACCTGTACTCTAGACAGGCTTTTTATTTCCTCGAATATTCTCATTATTAGGATAGTTTGAAATTTAGTTATTTCTCTAATTAAACTCATCCCTGTTTGTGGTGAGCTTCATGAGGTGAGCTGTATTCCAGCTCTTTTCTCTTTTGTGTCTGAAAGTTATTGCAAGAATGTCTTTCATTTTTCTTAAAACCCATAGATGAATGAGACCATTCTGCGTCTTTCTTTCTCTCTCTGACTTATTTCACTCAGCATAATAGATTCCATTACATCCATGTATAGAAAATTCATGACTTCATCTCTCCTGATGGCTGCATAACATTGTGTATATATACCATTGTGTATATATACCACAGTTTCTTCAGCCATTCATCTGTTGAAGGGTATCTTGGCTGTTTCCAGAGTCTTGCTATGGTAAATAGTGCTGCAATGAATATAGGTGTAAGGAAGGGATTTTTGTGTTGTATTTTTGTGTTCCTAGGGTATATTCCTAGGAGTGGTAAAGCTGGATCATATGGGAGCTCAATTTCCAGTTTTTGGTGGAATCTCGATATTGCTTTCCATAAAGGTTGAACTAGAGCATTCCCACCAGCAGTGGACAAGAGTTCCTTTCTCTCTCCCCTGCTTGTTCTCATTCTTTCTGATGTGTGCCAATCTCTGGGTGTAGGTGGTACCTCATAATTGTTTTGATTTGCATCTCCCTGATGATTAGTGATGTGGAGCATTTTTTCATGTGTCTTTCTGCCATTTGTATTTCTTCTTTTTCAAAGTGTCTGTCCATTTGTTCTCGCCATTTTTTTTATGGGATTAGATGTTTTTTCTTGTAAATTTCTGTCAGTGCCTTGTATATTTTGGAGATAAGCCCCTTATCTGATGGGTATTGGGTGAATAGTTTCTCCCACTCAGTGGGTAGCTCTTGTATCTTGGGTGCTATTTCTTTTGAGGTGCAGAAGCTTCTCAGTTTAATATATTTCCATCTGTTAAACTCTGCTTTCACTTGCTTGGAGAGTGCAGTTTCCTCTTGAAGGTGCCTTATTCAATGTCCTGGAGTGTTTTGCCTATGTGTTGTTCTATATATCTTATGGTTTTGGGTCTGATATCGAGGTCTTTCATTCATTTGGATTTAACCTTCGTAAATGATGTTAGCTTGGGGTCTAAGTTCAATTTTTTGCGAGTGGCTAGCCAGTTGTGCCAACACCACTTGTTGAAGAGGCTTTCTTTGCTCCATTTAGGATTTCTTGCCCCTTTATCAAAAATTAGGTGACTGTATGTCTGGGGAACATTTTCTGAGTATTCAAGCCTAATACTCTGATCTGAGGGCCTGTCTTTATTCCAATACCATGCTGTTTTGATAACTATTACTATGTAGTACAGTTTAAAGTTGGAGAAAGTAATTCCTCCCATATTCTTTTTACCAATGATTGCTTTAGCTATTTTAGTGTGTTTATTGTTCCGAATGAATATCAAAAGTGCCTGATCCACTTCTTTGAAGAATGTCATTGGGTATCTTTAGAGGGATAGCATTAAATCTGTACAATGCTTTGGGAGCATTGCCATATTAATGATGTTAATCCTGCCAATCCATGATCAGGTATGTGCTTCTACTTCTGTGTGACCTCTCTTATTTCTTGCAGCAGAGTTTTATAGTTTTCTTTGTATAGGTCCTTCACATTTTCAGTCAAGTTGATTCCAAGATATTTGATTTTGTGTGGCACTATTGTGAATGGGATTGTTTTCTTAATGTCCATTTCTTCCTTATTACTATTGATGTATAGAAAAACCATTGATTTTTGTGTGTTAATTTTGTAGCCTGCCAACTTGCTATATGAGTCTATTGTTTCTAGAAACTTTTTCATAGACACTTTAGGGTTTTCTATGTAGCGTATCATGTCATCTGCAAACAGCAAGAGCTTGATTTCTTCCTTTCCTATCTGGATTCCTTGATATCTTTTTTTTTTTTTGCCTAATGGCTATAGCAAGTACTTCCAGTGCTATGTTGAATAGGAGTGGTGAGAGAGGACAGCCTTGTCTTGTGCCAGAATTTAGAGGAAAGGCTTTCAGTTTTTCTCCATTGAGGACAATATTTGCCTCTGGCTTGTGGTAGATGGCCTTAACTATATTGAGAAAGGTTCCTTTCATTCCCATCTTGCTGAGAGTTTTGATCAATAATGGGTGTTGGACCTTATCAAATGCTTTCTCTCCATTTATTGATATGATCATGTGATTTCTATTTTTCTTGTTGTTGATATTGTGTATTATGTTGATAGATTTACGGATGTTAAACCAGACGTGCATTCCTGGGATGAAACCTACTTGATCGTAGTGTATAATCTTTTTTTTTATTTTAGTTTCCACTTTAGCTATAAAAATTAACATAAATTCAGTGACTTCATAATTAATGTCTTACATCTTATATATCAGAAGACTAGCATGCTCTTTGCTGGACCAAAATCAATACAAAACAAGGTTATGTTCCATTTTGGAGTCTTCGGTGGAGAAATAATATTCCAGTATTTTTTTAGTATTTTTAGTTTTTTAGTCTTTAAACATCACTCATTTCTTAATTCACGTCTTCTCTATATTTAATGCCACCAACAAGGTCAAGTATTTCTCAAGTTGCACTAGCTTGGCCTTTATTCTATCACCAGATCTCATTCAACTCTCATTCTTTTATCATCATTTTATGTATATGTAAAAATCTATTGTGATTCCACTGAGTATAACAGAATAATTCATGTAATCTACCTATTAGTAGTCCCCACTTTACATAAATCATTCCCCCTTTTTTTTAACTGTGAAAGACTTTTAATTCACACGGTCTCAATAAAACATTATTTATACAAGTACAATTTTAACCAATGGGAGCATAAACACATTTTGATGGCGGGAAGGATAAAGAGGAACCTGGCAGGATGGGGGGAGGGGAAGCAAATTCTTAAACAAATAGCTAATTGATATTTACGCAAATACAATTATTTGTTTAGCCTATTTTCCATTTAGATCTATCTTTTGTGCAAGCAATAAGGATCATAATTTAAACTTTACAAAAACATATCTGTAACTACATGCTTGAGAGCAGTTACAAAAACAGGTTCCATGGAAAGGTTAAGGAATCTGATTAAGCCAGATTCTTTGTGCTGAGCTAAATTTATTTGCAGAGTTTTCTGTTGGTTCGGGGCTATGCAAACTTTTGTGGCTTGAATCAGGCAGGCGGTGAAAAATTCATTCAGAGTTCCTTTGATATGTGGGGTGCTTGGTCTCCTACATCTCCCCCTGTTTAGTATACAATATGGAAGGGACAGACGTGCCTCGGTGGACTGGCCACACTGGGTGAAGAGGTGTGGGGCTTCCAGTCACCACATCTGCTACCCTTGAGTCAGTCGTTTCCAAAGCTTGGCAAGGCGCGAGCGCACAGATTGAGGTCTATGCGCCAGCTCCTCGATAACTTCAAACTTAGTGGTGGAGAGTTGGCAGGAGGGGAGATGTCAGGTGTCAGCTGGTCTTCTGAGGTGCATAGTTGTTGGTACAGAACCTTTGAGTCCTTTCTGGTTGCTTCATCCACTTGATTTCCTTCTGTCTCCCTATTTTTGACTCCTTTTGTTGAGTATTTCTAATTCAATGAGCTGCGTCAGTAATTTATTCAAGTATGCTACTTCTTTCCTGATATGTGCTTGCAAAGCTATAAATTTTCCTCTCAGTACCGCTTTTGCTGTGTCCCATAGGTTCTGATAGTTTGTGTCTCTATTGTCATTTGTTTTCAGGAAGGTTTTGATTTCCTCTTAGATTTCATCTCAGACCCACTAGTTTTTCAGTATTAGGCTGTTTAACTTCCAGGTATTAAAGTTTTTCTTCTGTGTCCCTTTGTATTTCACATATAATTTCAGGGCCTTGTGGTCAGTGAAGGTAGCCTGCAAAATTTCTATTCTCTTGATATTATGGACATATGTTTTATGTGCTATCATGTAGTCTATCCTGGAGATGCCCCATATACATTAGAGAAGAATGTGTATCTGGGCTTCTGGGGGTGGAGTGTCCTGTATATGTCTACTAGGCCTCTTTCTTCCATTTCTCTTTTCAGGTCTAGTATATTCTTGTTGGGTTTCAGTCTGGTTGACCTGTCAAGTGTTGAGAATTCCGTGTTGAGATCTCCACAATTACTGTGTTGTTATTGATATTATTTTTCCATTTGTCAACAATTTTATTAAATATTTTGCTGGCCCCTCATTCAGTGCATATATGTTTAGGAGAGTGATTTTTTCCTGCTGTATGTATCCCTTGAGTCATACAAAATGTCCATGTTTGTTCCTTATAACTTTCCTAAGTATAAAGTTTGCATCATCTTATATTAGTATGGACACTCCAGCTTTTTTATGGGTGTTGTTTGCATAGATAATTTTCCAGCCTTTTCTTTTGAGTCTATGTTTGTTCTGACTATTCAGGTGTGTTTCTTGTAGGCAGCAGAAGGTTGGATTGAGTTTTTGATCCATTTATCCAGTCTGTGTCTCGTAACTAATGAACTTAGTCCATTGACATTGACAGAAAGAATTGTCCTGGGAGTTAGTACCATCTTTCTATGGAAGTTTGATGTCTCTGTTGGTCAGTCTTGTCTTAAAGTAGGGTGTTCAGTTTTTCTTTTAAGAATGGTTTTGAGTCTGTAAAGTTTCTGAGCTGTTGTTTGTCTGTGAAACCATGTATTGGTTCTTCAAACCTGAAAGTGAGTTTTGCTGGGCGCAGTATTCTAGGCGAAGCATTTATTTCATTGAGTTTTGTCACTATGTCCCACCACTGCCTTCTGGCATTGAGTGTTTCTTCAGTAAATCTCTGCAGTAAATCTCAGTAAATCTGCAGTAAATCTCAAGGATGTTCCCTTGAATATAATTTATCTTTTAGATCTTGCTGCTTTCAGAATTCTGTCTCTATCTGTGGGATTCGTCATTGTGACTAGGATGTGTCTTGGGGTGTTTTTTTCTGGGGTCTCTTTTAGTTGGTACTCTTCCGGCATGCAGGATTTGATCACATGTATTTTTTAGCAATGGTATTTTCTCTTTAATGATGTTCTTGACCATTGATTCTTCCTGGAAATTTTCTTCCTGGATCTCTGGGACTCCAATGATTCTTAAGTTATTTCTGTTGAGCTTATCATAGACTTCTATTTTTCATCTGTTCCCATTCTTTGAGTAATTTTTCCATTGTTTGATCATTTGCTTTAAGGATTTTTTCAATTTCTTCTGCTGTATGGAATTGCTATTCATCTCATCTTCCAGTGTACTAATTCTAACCCATGGGAAAGCTAAACCACGTTTTTCTTCAATTCATCTACTGAGTTTTTCAGAGCTGTTATTTGACCTGAAATTTCAGTTTGGAGTTTTCTGATTTCTATCTTTATATTCTCTTGATTCTTATTAGTGTTCTCTTCTATTCTTTCTTTGAGTTCTTTGAACATCTTCCATATTGCGACTCTAAACTCCTTATCTGAGAGACTGACTAGTTGGTTGGTCATGTTTAAGTCATCAGAGTTGCCATCATCATTCTCTATGTCTGGCACTAGTTTGTGTTGTTTGTCCATTGTCACACTTGTGGGTTTTTTTTTATGGTTGTGGTTGTATTCATTTGCTAAATAATGTGCAGGGCTGGGAATCTAAGCAGAGCGGCCACACTCCTCTGGCGCCTTCCATTCTGGGTGTGTAAACTCGTCTCCAGGGAAGGCTCCAGGGAAGGCAAGCCATCTGTGGATGAGCCACACACAGGATGAAATCAGCTGAAAATGCAGACAGCACAGAAGACAGGCAGATAGGGGTGCTGACATCTAAGTTCCAGCAGAGTTCAGCATCTTCCCCTTTCTGGGAGTGTAAAGTCACCTCCAGTGAAGGCTCCAGGGAAGGCAAGCCGTCTGCAGATGGGCCACACACAGGATGAAATCAAGCCGAAAATGCAGCACAGCACAGAAGACAAGCAGATAGGGGTGCTGGAATCTGAGTTCCAGCAGATTTCATTGGCTTCCCCTTTCTGGGCATGTAAACTCAACTCCAGGGAAGGCTCCAGGGAAGGCGAGTCATCCGCAGATGAGCCACACACAGGATGAAATCTGGCCAAAAATGCAGCATAACACAGAAGACCAGAATATTTTTTTTTCGTTTTTGGGCCACACCCGTTTGATGCTCAGGGGTTACTCCTAACTATGTGCTCAGAAATCATCTCTGGCTTGGGGGGACCATATAGGATGCCAGGGGATTAAACTGCAATTCATTCTAGGCTAGCATTTGCAAGGCAGACAACTTACCTCTAGTGCTACGTCTCTGGCCCCCAGAGAGTTATAATTTAGAATTTTATTTATTTAGAAGTTTAAGAAATGAAATTTCTTCTGGATATAGCAGTAGTACAGTAGGGAAGTCATTTGCTTTGCAAAGGGCCAACTTGTGTTTTACCCCAGGCATAACTATGGTTCTCAGAGCCTCCCAGGAGCAATTTTTGATCACAGGGCCAGAAGTATTCCTTGAGTGCCACTGGGTGTGAATCCAAACCAACTTCAATTTTTTTCTTTCTTCTCTTTCTTTCTTCTCCTTCTTTCTTTCTTTCTTTCTTTCTTTCTTTCTTTCTTTCTTTCTTTCTTTCTTTCTTTCTTTCTTTCTTTCTTTCTTTCTTTCTTCTTTTCTTTCTTTCTTTCTTTCTTTCTTTCTTTCTTTTCTTTCTTTCTTTCTTTTTCTTCTTTCTTTCTTCTTCTTTCTTTCTTTCTTTCTTTCTTCTTCTCTCTCTCTCTTTCTCTCTTTCTCTTCTTTCTTTCTTTCTTTCTTTCTTCTCTCTTTTTCTTTCTTTCTTTCTCTTTCTTCTTTCTTTCTTTCTTCTTTCTTTCTTTCTTTCTTTCTTTCTTTCTTTCTTTCTCTTTCTTCTTTCTTTCCTTCTTTCTTTCTTCTTTCTCTCTCTCTCTTTCTTTCTTTCTTTCTTTCTGTCGTTCTTTCTCTTCTTTCTTTCTTTCTTTCTTTTTCTCTTTCTTTATTTCTTTCTTCTTTCTCTCTCTCTCTTTCTTTCTTTCTTTCTTTCTGTCGTTCTTTCTCTTCTTTCTTTCTTTCTTTCTTTTTCTCTTTCTTTATTTCTTTCTTCTTTCTTTCTCTTTCTTTCTTTCTTTCTTTCTTTCTTTCTTTCTTTCTTTCTTTTCTTTCTTTCTTTCTTTCTTTCTTTCTTTTCTTTCTTTCTTTCTTTTTTTTCTTTCTTTTCTTTCTTCTTTTTCTTTCTTTCTTTCTTTCTTTCTCTCTCCTCTCTTCTTTTCTTTCTTTCGTTCTTCTTTCTTTCTCTGTCACTTTGTGAAAATTTAAAGACTATTTTAATGTTTTCTTCTTTGTTTATTTGTTTACTGAAGCATAGTTTTAATGGTGGCTCATAAGCATAGCATGTGCACGGCCCTGGGTTTGTTCCCTAGTACATTATTCCCTGTGAATTTCTAGATATAACCCTAATGCTCTCTTTGTTGTAGTTCTTTGAATAATAAAATCTTGAATAATTGTTCTTGACAATAAAATCTGGTTAATTTAAATGATAACTAAATTATCCTAAATGATAACTTAATTATCATTTATGATAATTTAGTTATCATAAATGATAATTAAATTATCAATAATTTAAATTATTAATTTCTCTTATTTTACTTATGGTTTTGGAACAATCATAGAACTTCTTTATTCTTTCTCATGACACTGCTAAAGATTCATTTCTGGTGAATCTTGGGAGAACAAATGCAATATAGCAATCAAACCTAAGTAAGATTCATGCAAAGCTAATAAATTCCCTTCTGTATCATTATCTCACTTGATATCTAAATTATAAAATAATAAAATATTAAGTATTATTTAAGTTATTTTCCTGCATCATTTTGATTTGTACTCCAGCCATGTATTAGAACAGTGGTCCTCAAACTATGGACCACGGGCCACATATTGTATTTGTGTCTGTTTTGTTTCTTCATTGCAAAATAAGATATATGCAGTGTGTATAAGAATTCATTCATAAGTTTTGTTTTTACTATAGTCAGATCCTCCAATGGTCTGAGGGATAGTGAACTGGCCCACTGTTTAAAAAGTTTGAGGACCGCTGTATTAGAACTTTACTTTAAAAAATAATTTAATGGTTATTTTGTTAGCAGTTATAATCAATAATCTTCTGATGGCAGAGAATGACATGCTTTTATTACTATTTCTCAATATTTTCTTATATAAGTTTGAACATTTTATATGGTAACACATTTTATAAATGTGTTTGATATTCATGGATTGGAAAAAATAAAATTGTTAAGTACTCTGTACTATATATGCTTTTATATATAACTATATACTAAAGTGTACTATATCTATATAATATATATACTATAACATCTACAATAGACCCTATAGTTTCAAAGGAATTTAGATCTAAGTTGCAACAAAATTCTTTAAGGCAATAGAAAAATCATTAATCATTTTTGACCTCTCAATTGACCAAGTCATCCAAAGAAAAAAGGAAACTGAAGATATCTTGTTCACTCACTAATTTTAAATATATTATAAATAACAGTAATCAAAACAATATAGTATTAAAAATAAGTAGACACAGAATGGCAAGCCCATAGTTAGCCTTATATACAATGAAATGAAGTAAGTCCATACAGTATTAACACTGTATTAAATGCACCAGTTAAGAGACACATAATAATGGCAAAATGGATCAGAAAACTACATTTAACATTTTTTCTTGCAAGAAACACATGTTTTTCTTTTTTTGTCTTTATTTAAATGCCTTGATTACAAACATGATTGTGGTTGTGTTTCTGTCATTTAAAGAACACCCCCATCACCAGTGCAGCATTCCCATCACCAATGTCCCAATTCTCCCTCCTCCACACACCACTCCTGCCTGTACTCTACACAGGCTTTCTATTTCCCTCATACATTCTCATTGTTAGGATAGTTCTCAATGTAGTTATTTCTCTAACTAAGCTCATCACTCTTTGTGGTGAGCTTCATGAGGTGAGCTGGAACTTTTAGTCCTCCTCTCTTTTGTCTTTAAAAATTATTGCAAAAATGTCTTTCATTGTTGAATAGGAGTGGTGAGAGAGGACAGCCTTGTCTTGTGCCAGAATTTAGAGGAAAGGCTTTCAGTTTTTCTCCATTGAGGACAATATTTGCCTCTGGCTTGTGGTAGATGGCCTTAACTATATTGAGAAAGGTTCCCTCCATTCCCATCTTGCTGAGAGTTTTGATCAAGAATGGGTGTTGGACCTTGTCAAATGCTTTCTCTCTGCATCGATTGATATGATCATGTAATTTTTATTTTTCTTGCTGTTGAAGTTGTGTATTATGTTGATAGATTTACGGATGTTAAACCAGCCTTGCATTGCTGGAATGAAACCTACTTGATCGTAGTGGATGATCTTCTTAATGAGGCATTGAATCCTATTTGCCAGGATTTTGTTGAAGATCTTTGCATCTGCATTCATCAGCGATATTGGTCTGTAATTTTCTTTTTTCGTAGCATCTCTGTCTGGTTTAGGTATCAAGGTAATGTTGGCTTCATAAAAGCTATTTGGAAGTTTTCCTGTTTTTTCAATTTCATGAAAGAGTCTTGCCAGGATTGGTAGTAGTTCCTCTTGAAAGGTTTGAAAGAATTCATTAGTAAAATCCATCTGGGCCTGATACAAGAGCCACCCACTGAGTGGGAGAAACTATTACCCAATACCCATCAGATAAGGGGCTAATCTCCAAAATATACAAGGCACTGACAGAACTTTACAAGAAAAAAACATCTAATCCCATCAAAAAATGGGGAGAAGAAATGAACAGACACTTTGACAAAGAAGAAATACAGATGGCCAAAAGACACATGAAAAAGTGCTCCACATCACTAATCATCAGGGAGATGCAAATCAAAACAACGATGAGATACCACCTCACACCACAGAGAATGGCACACATCACAAAGAATGAGACTAAACAGTGTTGGCGGGGATGTGGGGAGAAAGTAACTCTTATCCACTGCTGGTGGGAATGCCGTCTAGTTCAACCTTTATGGAAAGCGATATGGAGATTCCTCCAAAAACTGGAAATCGAGCTCCCATACGATCCAGCTATACCACTCCTAGGAATATACCCTAGGAACACAAAAATACAATACAAAAACCCCTTCCTTACACCTATATTCATTGCAGCACTATTTACCATAGCAAGACTCTGGAAACAACCAAGATGCCCTTCAACAGACGAATGGCTAAAGAAACTGTGGTACATATACACAATGGAATATTATGCAGCTGTCAGGAGAGATGAAGTCATGAAATTTTCCTATACATGGATGTACACGGAATCTATTATGCTGAGTGAAATAAGTCGAGAGAGAGAGAAAAAACGCAGAATGGTCTCACACATTTATGGGTTTAGGAAAAATGAAAGACATTGTTGCAATAATAACTTTCAGACACAAAAGAGAAAAGAGCTGGAAGTTCCAGCTCACCTCAGGAAGCTCATCACAAAGAGTGATGAGTTTAGTTGGATAAATAACTACATTTTGAACTGTCCTAATAATGAGAATGTATGAGGGAAATTGAGAACCTGTTTAGAGTACAGGCGGGGGTCGGGTGGGGAGGAGGAGACTTGGGACATTGGTGATGGGAATGTTGCACTGGTGATGGGTGGTGTTAAAAAAAAAAAGAATGTGGGCCAGAGTAAAAAAAAAATGTCTTTCATTTTTCTTAAAACCCATAGATGAATGAGACCATTCTGCATCTCTCTCTCTCTTGACTTATTTTACTCAGCATAATAAACATTTTAATATGCAAAGCAAACATAGACTCAACGTCAAACTCAAAATAGTGGATAATCCTTCAAGCAAGAAATTCCCTTAAAAAGACTGGAGTATCCATATTATTTTCAGACAACAGACTCCAATATTAAAAAGGTCATAAGACATAGAGACTGTCATTTCTTAAAACTCAAGAGAAATGTATTTGGGGCCAGAGTGGTGGCGCAAGAGGTAGGGAGTTTGCCTTACCCCTAAGACTGACTGTGGTTCGATTCCCCCGACCTCCCATATGGTCCCCAAGCCAGGAGTGATTCTTAGCACAAAGCCATGAGTAACCCCTGAGTGTCACCGGGTGTGTTCCCCAAAAATAACACAAACGTATATGTACTTAATGAGAGACCAGCTAAATACCTAAAGCAAGTTAATAGACTTTTAAGAAATTACATCAATAGCAACACATTAGTTGTGGAAAACTTCACCAGTGTTCTATCACTTCTTGGTAGATCAAATAGGCTAAAACTTAGTAAGGAGGTATTGGCTTTGAAGGAAGAAATGAAAGGAAGTGCCTTCATAGACATATTTAGGACTTTTTATCTCCAGACAACTGATACAATTTCTTCACCAATGGACATGAACATTCTCTACTATAGAACACATGGTGGGCTATAAAACATATCTCCATAAAATCAAGAAGACAAATATTGTATCAACTATCTATCCAGACTATAATGAACTGAATATGGAAGAGAATTACAAACAGAAATGAATAAATAGCCTTAACACAGAGAAACTAAATAGAAATGGATAAATAACATATAGATATTAAACAGCTCAGCATTGGACAAACAGTGGGTAAAAATAAATCAAGGATAAAATAAAAATATTCCTAGAAAAAATGAGAATGAATACATAAAATGTTAGAACCTATGGATATATCAAAGTAGGTATTAAGAAGAAAATTTATAGATTTGAAAGTATTCATCAGGAAGAAAGAAAAAGCGTATGTAAATAACTTTATTAGACAGCTTAAGAACATGAGGGGGTAAAGAAAAAGTGTTGCATCTACACATGGACTACTATGTAGCTATTAGGAAAAATGTAATCATGAAATATTTTTTTGGTCACACCCGGTGACCCTCATGGGATACTCCTGGCTCTGTGCTCAGAAGTAGCCCTGACTTGGGGGACTATGTGGCATGCTGGGGGATTTGAACCGTGGTCCATCCTAGGTCAGACAAATGCAAGGCAAAAGCCCTACCACTGCGCCACTGCTCTGGCCCCTGAAAACATAAAATATTTTTATTCATGGAAGGATATTGAGATTCATCTGATGAGTGAAATGAGTGATAAAAATGTACATAAAATAATCTCACTCATTTATAGTATATAAAAAATAAAACCTAATGTGGATATTCAGAGATAACAGAGAGCAGAGTCAGGAGGACCAGTCATGGTACGAATCTTGTAAAAATAGTGGAGCAGTGCAGTCAAAAAAAAAAAAAAAGGGATAACTATAACAATGATAGTTGGAAACTAATAATTCAGGATAACAACTGGGTATTGAACGAAGATATAGTGATATGCACAGTATCCCTTCAATTACATTAGTGCAAACTACAGTGTCTAAAAATTATAAAAGAAGAAAGAAGAGAGAGGGAGAGACAAATAAAATGGTTGCCTCAGAGGCGGAAGTTGGGGTGGAGTGGGAGGAAAACAGGGACATTGGTGGTTGGAAAAGTTGACTAAAACTTAATTATAAACAACTTTGTAACCACAGTGTTTAAGTAAAAAAGAAAACATAAAAATTCTAATTAAAATATATACATGTATATGTTGTGGTGCCTTTTATATTATTGAATATTTGAAATTAACTTGAGTACCCAGTAATTATTGTGTGATAAAGAGTTTATCATGTAGATACAATAAAATTTTACACAACTATTAGAAGAAATAAAATGTTGCCTTTTGCTACAGTCTGAATGGAACAGCTACCATGTTCATGTCATGTTAAGTGAAATCAATCAAGAGAATGGCACGTGCTGAATGATGTTATTTGTGTGTAGTGCATAAAATACCAAAACAAGAGAAAAACAATGATCAATGGAAACAACACCTTATTCTCTGGCCTCATAATTGAGGTTATCCAAAGTTGTTCATAGAGTTGAATTGAAAGAGACCAATTGATTATGATGCTTGGCACTTTTACTGTGGTTATAGTAATTAGCATAATACTCCCCCAAAATTTTTTGTTTGTTTTTGGAGGGCCATACCCCTGTGATGCTCAGGGGTTACTCCTGGCTATGTACTCAGAAATTGCCCCTGGTTTGGAGGGACTATATAAGACTCTGGGGGATCGAACCATGGTCCGTCCTAGGCTAGCGCACACCTTACCTCTAGTGCCACCTCTCCGGCCCCAATACTCCCAAATTTTGCAGGCATTAATACTATTTTAAATTAATGTTATCTCAATAAAGTTAAAGAAAACACTACAAAAGCAAAACATTAATAATTATTAAAACTGGTAGGTGCCCAACAAAATCTCACTTGCTATGAGAAAATAAGATTATTAAATTAGGGGCCAGAGTGGTGTTGAAAAGCGGTAAGGTGTCTGCCTTGCCCATCCCTCGGCATCCCTTATGATCCCCCCAAGCCAGGAGCGATTTCTGAGTGAATAGCCAGGAGTAACCCCTGAGCATCACCAGGTGTGCCCCCAAAAAACAAACAAAAAAGATTATTAATTTACTTTTTGGCAATACAAAGAAAAGTACCCTACAGAGTAGGTCTAACTACTTAAGAAAAAGTCATAAATGCTCAGACCGGTTGCTTACGATAAATACATATTAATTTTGTTTAAATTAAGCCTCTTAAATCTCACCTATAATCTTACTAATTTGTAAGAAAATATGAAGAAAAGATACTTCCAAAACATAAGGCAAGAATATTTAAAATAAGTCACAGATTATTGGTTTTCCATGAGACATTTTGAATATGATTTTATTAGTAATAGCTAATATCTAGCCTATTTCTAGATTATATAATGAGAAATTAATTAGATAAAAGGTGAATATATATATAAATATATATACATACATACAAATATACATGTACATTTAAACATGCATGAAACATGGATAGACATATATCTTTCATTGTAGTTCTCAGTTCCTAAATTTTAAGAACCCCATAGGGTTCACATAAATGCCATAGTGACCACATTCTATAAACAAAGCAATGTAATATAAGGTTTGGCTTAGCTTGAAAGATATCCTGCCATGAGTAATTTTAGTGTGTTATATACTTAGCTCTTGTTATGACCTAATTATGCATAATTCTTTGGAATAGGATCATTACAGCTAGGCTTATTACAAGCTCAGCAACCATTTAAAGATATTTACCAAAGATATGCATGGGGCTAAGCAAGGACACAAAATCTGCATCTAATTTAATAGCCACAGGAAAACTTCAGAACAAAAATATCCCTGAAAACAAAATTTTGGTTAGCCATAGATTGACCTCAGATTGACACAAATACTGGATTTTTTCCAGACATTGAATAGCCAAAAAATATATTTTGAAACCTTCTGTGCAGGTATTAAAATGTACTATAATATCAGAAGTCGTTCAAAGGTGTATTATAGTTTTATTAGCTTATAAGTTCTTCAAATATCTCTTGGATGATGAAAGTCTATGAGAGCCACAAATATAGCATACAAGGATATGAAAGAATACTTGGCAATACATTAAAAAGAGTCTCATTCAAAAGTTAGAGGCATGCTGAAAGTAGACATATTTTGTTTCATTAATTTGAATTTTTCCTATTTTATTTTCTAAACTAGTTATTTGATGTTATGGTCAAGTTACTTACTCTGCTAGGTAAATAAGCTGAATATAAAAAATGAACAACTCAATATATAAATTTCAGACTCAAATCAGCCAATATTCACAATTTAACATTATTAGGGTAACCCATTAAGTAATAATGTTGCTATTCTCTTCATTACTAAAATTTAATAAACAATGATATTTTAATGTTTGTTATATATATATAACATATATATATATGTGGCTAAGCACAGAGCTGGGAGTAAATTCTGAGCACAGCCAGATGTGGTCCCAAAACCAAAATCAGTAATTCAGTGCGCCAATAAATAAAAGAATCAAAATATCTTCAAATTATACATTTAGTATTTTGAGGAAAATTCCAAGAATCTCAGTCTACTATGATTCTCTTGTTTTTTGTTTGTTTGTTTGTTTTATTTCATTTTAGTAAGAGAATCTAGATTATGATTTGTTAGCAGTTCATGTTCCTGATTTAAAAATATATACCCTGATTACTGTCTGAATATTCATGTGACTTTCTCCAAATAATTTCTTTTTTATAAATTAATAATGATATCAAACAATGAACCCACCCAATGATATCACCTTTTTTTTTTAGGCCACACCTAGTGGCACTCATGTGTTAGTCCTGGCTCTGCTTTCAGAAATCACTCCAGGTAGACTCAGGGAACCAACTGAGATGCCAGAGATTGAATCTTGGTTTGTCCTAGATCAGCAGCAAAGCAAATGCCTTACCACTATTCTATTGCTCTGGCACCATGATATCACATTTTAATTGATAAATGGCATAAAATAATACAGCTATATGCTGGGAAATTTGTATTTGAATTCCAATACAAGAATTTTTTTAGGAAAAATTTAACCCAAAGCAGACTTGCCAATCCATGTAGATAAATAATTATTATTCATTTAAGTAGCCATAATAAAGTGCTTTTGTTTATTTGTTTTTGTTTTCCAAAAAAGGCTAAGTCAGTTGACATTCTTATTTTGGGCATTTATCTCAAGGTTTCCAAAACTCTATTCAGATAAGACATTTGTGCCTTTATTTAATCACAGTGCTATTCAAAATAACCAAACTACATTAATGACCAAAAGTGCCAAAAGCAGATATCTGGATAAAGTATCTATTGTACATAGACACAGTGGAATACTACTTGTCAAAAATTGGGGAGAAGAAATGAACAGACAATTCCTCAAAAAAGAAATACAAATGGCCAAAAGGCACATGAAAAAATGCTCCACAAAACAAAACAACAGTGAGGTAGCATCTCATGCCACAAAGACTGTCACACATCACAAAGAACAAGAACAATCAGTGCTGGCGGGGATGTGGGGAGAAAGGAACTCACATTCACAGCTGGTGGGAATAAGGACTAGTCCAGCCTTTATGGAAAACAATATGGCGATTCCTCAAAAAAACTGGAAATTAAACTCCCATATGATCCAGCTATACCACTTCTACGGATATATTTTAGGAACACAAAGATGCAATACAATAATGCCTTCCTCACACCTATATTTATTGCAGCACTATTTACAATAACCAGACTCTGGAAACAACCTACATAGCATTCAACAGATGAATGGCTAAATAAATTGTGGTACATATACACAATGGAATATTATACAGCCATCAGGAGAGATGAAGTCATGACATTTTTCTATACATGGATGGACATGGACACTATTATGCTGAGTGAAATAAGTCAAAGGGAGAGGGACACATAAAATAGTCTCAATAATCTGTGGGTTTTAAGAAAAATAAAAGAAAGTATGGTAATAATCCACAGAGACAATAGTGGTGAGGGCTGGATGATGTGAAGCTTACAACAAAGAATGGTGACAGCAGTTAGAGAAATAACTACTCTAAAAACTATAATGACAATGGTAGTGAGTGAGAGAAATAGAATGCCTCTCTTGAATACAGGCAGGGGAGGAGTAGGAGAGAGATAGACAGTGTTTATTTTTATAACTGAAACCCAACTCAACTATAAACATGTTTGTAATTAGGCTGCTTAAACAAAGATATTTTAAAAAATGAAAAGACAAATGAGTATATTTTGCTGTTATGCAGATGCAATTAAAGGGTATTGTGCTTAGTAAAAGTCAGTCAGAAAGGAGAGACAAAGACTTCTCTCATATGTGAAATATTGTTAACTATAATAATGAAATTAAAAATAAGAAAAACAAATAAGCTTCAGATCCAGTCCACAGAACAGAGCTTTCATGTCTGTGATATGTGTCTGAGATAGGTGATTGAGAAAAGGACAATAAGTTACTGTTCAAGGAAAAAAGACACTCTGGTGAAGGTTGGTGCTGAAATATTATATGTTTAAAACCCTATTATTATTAGTATTAATCACTGTGATTAAAATAAAATTAAAAAATCACTTTAGATTTCACAGTTTTATGAAATAGTTTCAAGAATGACCTCTGAAAACAACAAAAACCAAATATATTTTCATTTTCTATTATGCAGTTGAGATACTAATTCTATCATAGCAAAAAGAATAAGCTTATTCTGAAATAACAAAATAAATCATTAATATAATTCAATTATTATCCACGTTTTAAGGCTTTGGCAATTTAACTATTAAGCTTTCCAATTACCAGATTGCTTTTTAAGACATTTTTTAGTTTGGGGTTTTAAAATGTTTTTAATAGCCAGAAAACCTGATTCAGACAAGCCATGATGATGACCTGCATAGCAATCTTAAATAATCTTCAATGAGCAATGAATTTAAATATTTTATTAATCAACATCACAAGTTAATGTTTTGATGGATGCAAATTATCAAAATTTGGCTAGCAACACATCTATCAATTATGTATAATTCATGTTCTTAAGATGATTAAAAATAAATATTCAAAGTGATATTCAAGCAAAATAATTAAATGTGCATCTCAGTAAAACAGATATCTGCAGAAAAAATTGAAATCTGCCAAATTATATAAATATAGATGACAATTTATTTTGGATTTTTTTGAGTGAGATTTCTCTTTAATAAAAGAAAATTTATAAAACAATTATTTTTCCTGGATCATTGTACTATTCGAAAATGTGATGAAACTTATGGTATTACTGTCTCTCTAGGATGACACAAATATATTTGTGCAGACCTTTATATTTTAATGTTTCAAGAATTAATTGAATTAATAAACATTCTTTAATGAAAAATGAACTGACACCAACAGTTGTTCCTTTGTTGTTCTATCATATACTTAACTTTTTTATATATAAATAATATAATGTTTTACAAAAATAATGGAATACATAATCTTGGAATACAATAACTTTTTTCTCTGTGTAAATAGAATTTGAAATTCTTCTATTCCCTTTACTGGGGGCACACCTGGCAGTTCTGAATTACTCTTGGCTATGCAATCAGGAATTAGTACTAGTTGGCTCAGGAGATCAAAAACTCTGCCAGAGGTTGAATCTGGATCTGCCATGTGCAATGCATATGCCCTATTGACTGTCCTATCACTCTGACCTGGGTTTCTTTTATTCTTGACACAACAACTCACCAGTTTTTTTAGGTACTTTTAAAATCTTTTTTCTTTTGGTGTAATTTTAAGGTTATAAATATTTTAAATTTTCTTGGCTATTCATTATTTAATAGAGTGGATCTAAGTATAAAATTATTAAAATTAACTATCCTAATATTTAATGTTTTAATTAAGTTATAAATCTAGAACACTTGTATTAATGAAGATGAATTTAAACTTTAGGAATGGTTTCAGTTTCAAGAACTAGAACCAGTATATATATTTTGGGTAGAAATGTTTATTGTACTCATTGAAATACTTCCTTTACTGTTTTTTGAATATTTAAACACATTTCAATGATTTTTGTAACAGTATTTAATCCTTTTATATGCATGACGTTGAAAACTTCTGCATCCTGAAGTATGAATTTCATAAGAGTGTGTTTGAATAAATTCAAAAATGCAAATCTGTAGTTATCTTATAGCATGTCAGAGACACATGGCATTATATCTTATAAATATTAAGATCAAATATTTGATGACTATGAAGTTAATTATTTAAGATCCTTAAAATGGTAATGATAAAGTAGCTTGCAAAATAAACATGTCTTTCTATCCGAGTCTTTCAAAATTTTTCTCCCACTATACCCACACCTCCACTCAAATAATTTTAAGTATATAAGACAGCTTTCATAAACACAGTATTGCTACTATAAATATAATCTGTTTTTCAACATTTTTAAGATATTTCAAAGATATATATCGAATATACCATAATACATTATATTTATTTTAGACCATTTGTATGTAATTTATTTTTGTATAGACACCATGAAATTTAAAAATTATTTTAAACAGTCTTCTAATCATAAGTTATGGCAACTTTTATAACATAAATTATATCTTTAAATATGATTTGTCATTGTTAATAGCTCACTAGACTAAAAAAGAAATAATACAGTTGAAGAAAACTCTGATTATGGTATTTTGGAAATTAATTTTAGTTAAAAAACATTAAAAATTTTAGTGAGAAAAACGTTTTTTAAATTTACATTTGTTTATAATGAACTACATACTGTTGTACTAACAGAGACTCACTGATTTAATTATAAAGAAACATGAAGTCTATTTTACATCAACAGAAACCTTAAAAAACATGCAAGTACAATTGTTAACAGTTTTCTTCTTTCATTTTTTTATTTAGTGTTTTGCCCACACCCAGTGGTCCTTGGGTTTATTCTTGGCTTTGTGATCAGGGATCAGTCCTGCTGGGATTGGGGACCTACATAGGTTGTTGGGGATAAAAAACAAAACAAAACAAAAAAAACCTTACGGGGTGTGTGCTAGGCAGGCACTCTATCCACTATCCTATCTTCCCAGCTTTACAACTGCCTTCCATGAAAATCACTGAGTGATCTGAAGCAGATGTATTTCAACAGTACATGTGGTTACAAGTTAAGTTCTCAATAAAAGAATCCACTAGTGTCAATGGAATAGACTTCAGGTAACTCATTTTATAAGTAATGTCAAGGATAAAGCAACAACATTCACTTTAAAACAACTGAAAAATATCAACAGTGCTACTATTCTGCAAAACTTTATTCAATATAACTTAATATTTATATTCACCACTGAGTGTGCAGTGCTGCTCAGTGGCAAGGACATCTGGCCTACTTCATAGATGCTAGAGACTTTTAGGGTCACAATCAGTCTTGCCAAGAAGACCCAAAAGTCTGCACTCTGTGAGTTATGTGTTAGCAAATAGGCTCTGAGGTTTCCTGATAATACATCTTAATCTTTGCACTTTCCCCTGTCCTGATGTTGATATTTTTCCTAAATCTTGAGAATGACATACCTGTCAATCAATTGATTTTAGGAAGGAATATATGTGTACAACCTTGAATATTCATATCAGTAAAGGTTGGATTATAAGATGGACATTACAAACCTTGAAAATAAACAGAGATAAAAATATGACTTTCAAAGAAAAAATTTCTATTATATGCAGTAATTAAAATTGAATGAAAATATGTATAAATTTTTAGAAATCAATATATAATTTTTTCTGATTTAGACACATTTTATGTTATTATATGATTTCTGTCTTTAAAAAGAACCTTAGAAATATATGTTTATGTATTCTATCTTTATAAAAATGCCATATTGATAAATGAATTAGATTTTTAACAATTAGAAAAGCATGCATGAAAAAACATGAAAACTATATTAAGCCTGATATTTTATAAATAATAGAAAGAAGGATTAGAGCCAGAGGAGAGTATTTTGTGAGTGAAGCTGTAAATGAAGAAATACTAAGGATTTTCTAAATACACCAGAAACTAGAATAAGGAAAGTTAAATTCTACACACATTCACAGAGGAAGCAAGCTCTATCTACTCTATATATCTTAAAATTTTAATCTCAAGAACTGTGAGGCATCAAAATATTATTTTAAGCTATGTATTTTGTGGTTCCTTGTTTCAGCAGTTTTAAAAATATATATTTGCTATAAAATAACATTCAGCAATAAAAATATTATAATACACCTTCAAATTCCTGATCTTAATCATATAAATAATTCTATCAGTAATGGAATAATAAATTAACAACCAAAAATTCAAAGATAATTACTGCAATATGCAGCATAAAATAACTAAGATTGTAGAAAATAGTTTTCTAATACGGGCGTAGTAATTAATATGTTGCCTGAGAGAATGCTTAATAAAAATATTTTATAAAATCAATACATACCTGAGTATCATTAAAACTATGTTATTTGATATAGCCAGCATCATTTTTATAACTTAAAGTTGAATTAAATTAACTAGTTTTGTTAGTTTCTTTTAAAAATAAAGTTATGATAGCATATTAAATAATATTCTTGTTATGGTTTAAAGTTATGTAAATATTAAATCAAATGTCATGAAAACTATTAGATAAATTTACATTTTAAATGGAAAAGACTTCTTAGATGAGATATCTGACTGCATTTATTTTTTTAAAAATTAATTTATTTAAATACCATGATTACTAGGTTGTTCATAATACAGTTCTCCCCACAAAGTCAACAAGTTGTTTATGATTGACTTTCAGTCATATAGTGTATAGACCCTTCATTATTGCACATTTCCTGTCATCAATGGACTCATTTTCACTCCCACATCCTCCTCTCCTCATGTCCTGTCCCTGCTTCACTGAGGAAAACATCATCTTTTCTTCTTCTTCTTCTTTTCTTCTTCTTCTTCTTCTTCTTCTTCTTCTTCTTCTTCTTCTTCTTCTTCTTCTTCTTCTTCTTCTTCTTCTTCTTCTTCTTCTTCTTCTTCTTCTTCTTCTTCTTTCTTCTACCTTTTTTTAAATTTTTTTATTTTTAAATATGAGAACAAGATGCAAAGAAAGCGGGACAAGGTAAAGTTACAGTGGAAGGACAATCACCCATAAACATAATTTCTCAGAAGAAGTTCACTTGCTGATATCTTAACTTTGAACTTTCAGCCAAAGAACATTATATAAATAAAACAGAATCCATGTAAAATAACTTTGTCCCTCAATTCCCCAGATTGTAACACATTATAATATTTCTTAACAGCACACAAGGCAATCTAAAGCCATAAAACTTACATAACTCCTTAAACATTAAGGCATAGTATTTTACATTTCCATGTACATGCATATTAGCTTAAGTTAACCTCAAATTTTAAGCGATTTTTATTTTAAGGATTAGAGTCAAAGGAGCACAGTAAAAATGGTGTTAGAGTGGCAATTGTGGTTTGCATAGGCCCACCAAAATATGAGGGGCATGGAAAGGAATAACCTTGGCCTAAATACAAAGAGACCCTACCCCCGAAGTTTCCTGGCATAAGACCAACTCTAGGCTCCAGGCAAGTTAGATCGTGTAATCCAAGACATTGTCCGTAGTGTCAACACACTTTTCACATAGTCTCTGTTGTTGGTATCATGTTTCTGTATTAAAGATCCTGGAATCTGCATATCTTACATTGAAGTCAGGATGTGGAACGTCCTCTCCTTTCACCTCACCATTAAAGGACAATGCAGGAAGCCCTGTCCTCTAAGCAGGTCGTTGTTGTTGTTAAGTCTTCTCAGTAACAAGGGAAGTCTCTTTTGAACAGGTCAATGTCTGAGCAGTGGTAGGGTCTTCGGTGGTAGAGGATTGCTTCCAGGTGATGTTATAGACAAACCTGGATGTTTCGTGGATGGCTTCCCTGGTTCAGGGGTGAATGGAAAATGTCCTTTCTTCTGAGGCCTGTGCCGGTCATTATGTCAATGTTCAGGGTGTATGGTCCCTTTGCACTACAAGATTTGTGTATTCCAATCTCTATTATATAGGATCTTATTTGTATGTATAGTATTTTCTCATTTTAATGTGCCTATGCAAAAAAGGAGCAATGCCACGTGGTGTTATTGGTGCATATGGGAGCCATAAAAACAAGTCCAACAATTCCCCATGACATGGTTCAATCATAAGCATTAAACTGGGGGACTCTTTCACCAAAATTCCTTGTTTAACAGGTTATAAAAAGAAGATAAAAAGTGGTTAGAATTGTCACTGTATAAGAGAATATTTACTAAGACTTATAGTTGTCAGAGAAAAAACACAAAATATTCTAAAGGAATACGTGTCCATTTTATGTCTTTTGAAACATTTTGGGGTTGTTACACACAATGCACAGCTTTGGTCTGTGATTAGTATTGTGCAATACTGAAGTTAAAAAAGAGTAATGTGGGTTAGTGATGTTTGGTGGGGTGAGAGAGTTAAGGAGTAAAAATGAGCTTTGTAGGGGTGTGGGAAAGGGCAGAATACAAAATGGACATTCTGGATACGCAAAACATAACATAAAGATAAGGAATACTCTTAATACATGCAGTGCGCCCAGCGTGGTTTTCCATATGCAGATTGGTCAGAAATTGCCAGTGACAAACTTAGCGCAACCGAGCAAATCTCAGCACACCCCAAGTTAGGACCAACCATTTCTGGCCGCCTGGGCTGCCACCCCAGAAGGCCTGGAGGCCGGGGGCAGAAAAGGGGAAGGCTTGGAGCCTATTAAGGCTCCCAGCGCACCCAAGTTAGGGAGAAGGCCTTCCACATGGGGTCTCCCCTAACCCCATGCCGGCTAGAGCTAGCCTCCAGCTCAAGAGAGGATGGAGAGAGAGTCGGAAGCCAGGATTTGCCCACCCTACACCCTGGGCCCTTCCCACCCTAGAACTGAGGGAAGGGCGGGGAAAGCTTGGCACCCCATCCAGGAGGGACCCCATCCAGGAGGGACCCCCCCCTGGACACACCCACTTTGTCTGGCCGCCTGGGCTGCCACCCCAGAAGGCCTGGAGGCTGGGGGCAGAAGAGGGGAAGGCTGGGAGCCTATGAAGTTCAAAGGGCACCCAAGTTTGGGAGAAGGTCTTCCACATGGGGCTCCCCCAACCCCATGCTGGCTAGAGCTAGCCTCCAGCTCAAGGAGAGGATCAAGAGAGAGCGGGGTTCCTCCTCCTCCTCCTCCTCCTCCTCCTCCTCCTCTTCTTCTTCTTCTTCTTCTTCTTCTTCTTTCTTCTTTTCTTCTTCTTTCTTCTTCCTTCTTCTTTCTTCTTCCTTCTTCCTTCTTCTTTCTTCTTCCTTCTTTTCTTCATTCTTCTTTTTCTCTTTATCTTTCTTGCTTCTTATTTTTTTTAGACACTGTGGTTTATTACTCAAGGGGCAACTTGGTTATCGCTTTATTTCCTTGCAGCACCCATTTCTTGTCCAGAGTAAAAATCTTCAACTATCTTTGTCATAGTAGTCCCTTTTCTGCCCTTCTTGTACCCCTAGGTATTTGTGGCAAGATCCCTATCATGACTATTCCTCCTGGCCCTTGTTCCTATTGTCTCTTTTCACCATATTTCTATTATTATAATTCTATAAATAAGAGTCATTAGGCTGTTTCTATCCCTCTGATTCATTTCATTCATCATTAATACGCTCCACATCTATCCATTAATAAGCAATTGTTATGATGTCATTTTTCCTAATAGCTGCACAACGGTCCATTATGTAGATATACCACACTGTCTTTATCCACTCATTTATTCTTGGGCACTTGGGTTGTTTTGAGATTCTGGTTACTTTGATTAGTGCTGCAATGGACACAGGAATGTAGAAGACTTCTTTGTACTGTTTTTGGAAATTGGGAAATATTTTCAGGACTAGAATTTCTGGGTCACATGGAACCTCGATTTCTAGATTTTTGCGGAATATCTATATTGTTTTCCAGAAAGACTGAACTATTGGAATTTCCACCAACAGTGCTTTGTTACTGCCAGCACTATTTATTCTTGTTCTTTTTTTTTTTTCGGACCACACCCATTTGATGCTCAGGGGTTACTCCTGGCTAAGAGCTCAGAAATTGCCCCTGGCTTGGGGGGACCATATAGGACGCCGGGGGATCGAACCGTGGTCTTTCCTTGGCTAGCGCTTGCAAGGCAGACACCTTACCTCTAGTGCCACCTCGACGGCCCCATATTCTTGTTCTTTGTGATGTTTGCCAATATCTGATCTATGAGATGATACCTTATTAATGTTTTAACTGCATCTCCCTGATTATTAGTCAAGAGGAGCATTTTTCCATGTGCCTTTTGTCCGTCTGCATTTCTTCTTTGAGGAAGTGTCTCTTCATTTCTTTTCCCCATTTTTTGATGGGGTTAGATGTTTTACTTTTGATAAGCTTTTGAGGTGCTTTATATATCCTAGATATTAACCCTTTATCAAATGGGACTTGGGTGAATAGTGTTTTCTATTCTGTTGATACTTTTTGTATCCTAGTCAACGTTTTTCTTTGAGGTGCACAAGATGTTTAGTTTAATACATTCTTATTTACTTTGCTTCGATTTGCTAGACCAGTGGTGTTTCATCCTTGAAGATGCCATTAGCTTCACTGTCATAGAGTGTTCTGCTTAAATTTTCCCTCTAAGTGCCTCATGGTTTTTGGTATATTAATGTCTTTATTCCATTTTGATTTGACTTTCTTGTCAAAGAAAGTCTGAGTTCAAAGAGAAGTCTGATTTTACTATTTTGCAGGTAGTTGATCATTTTTCCCAGCATCACTTGTTGAAGAGATTTTCTTTGCTCTATTTTTATTTCTTCTCTCCTTATCACATTTTAATTGTTAACTGATAACTTAGGGTCAGTCTTTTAGCATGCAAGTCTATTCTATTGATCTGAGGGCCTGTCTTTATTCCAGTATCATGTTATGTTAATGACAACTTCTTTATAGTCTAGTTTTAATTTGGGAAGGTGATGACTGCCATCTGTTTTTTTCCCAAGGATGTTTTAGCTATTTATGGAGGTTGATTGCTCCAAATGAATTTCAAGTTTGTTTTATATATTTCATAAAAAAATATCATGGGTATACTCATAGAGATAAATAAGGTAGAATTTCCATTTTCATAATATTAATCCTTCAAATCCATGGGTCACTTATATGTATGTATGTTATTGTGCTTTTTATTTCTTGTTGCAGAGTTTGTAGTTTTTGTAGGTCTTTCACTTTTTTAGTTAAGTCTATTCCAAGGTACTTTCTTTTCTGAGGCATAAATGTGAATGGGATTTTTCTGAATATACATTTCTTCTATGTTATCATTTGCATATAAAAAGCTATAGAATCTTTGTCATTAATTTTATACTTTGCTACTTTACTATACACTTCTATTGTTTATGAAAACATTTTTGTAGATTCTTTAAGACTTGCTAAATATAATATAATATCGCCCTCAACTAGTAAGATGTTTACTTCTTTTCCTATTGGAATGTCCTTGATATATTTTTCTTGATTAATATCTATGGCAAATAATCTCAGAAATATACTGAATAGAAATAATGAGAGGGGATAATCTTCTCTTGTGCCATATCTTATAGGAAAGAATTTTAGCATTTATCCATTGAGTATGTTTGCCACTTGCTTTTAGTAAATGGCTTTGACTATATTGAGGAAAGTTTCTTCAGTTCCTATCTTGTTGAAAGTTTTTCTGATGAATAAGTTTTGGTCTTTATCACATTTTTTCAGATTTCATATGATATTTTTTATTATTTAATATAATATGCTGATTTATAATTATTAAATTGTCTGTTAAACATCTAATTTCTCTAACATGTATCACACTAATAATGTTGTCTGACCTTCTAGATAAATTCTTGCCCTCTTGTTGAAAAACTTTGTACCTGTGATCAAAGATATTAGCTTAAGTTTCAGTTATTGCTTGTTTTTATTATTATTATTATTATTATTATTATTATCATTATTATTATTATTATTATAATTTTTGCAGTGTCTCTTTGCTTTTGGTATCATGGTGGTGTTAGCTTCATAGAAACTGTTTGGAAATATTTCAGTTTCTTCAATTGCCTGAAAGAACCTGAAAAACTTGGCAGAAGTTATGCTTACAAAGTTTGAAAAAATTCACTAATGAATCTATCTCCTCCTGGAATCTGGGAAGTCTTTTGATTACCATTTCAATTTTCCCACTAGTGATAGATCTGCTTAGGTAATCTGGTTCAACCTTGGGAGGCTACAGTAGTCTAAAATATTTACATTTTTTCATATTTCCTCATTTTTTGACTTAGATCTTTAATGTAATTTCTAATCACCCTTTAAATTTCACTAATATTTGTGGTGACATACCCCATTTTAGTCTGATTAGATTTATTTGTCAGCCTTGCAAAGGTTTATAAATCTTGTTTATTAAAAAAAACAACCCTCACTTTCAATTATTTTGGATTGATTTTTGAATGTGCAATTCATTACTTTCTGCCCCAAGTTTTATTATTTTCTTATTGTTGTCTACTTTTGTCACATTTTGTTGTCCATTTTCTAATTTCTTAAGCTGTGCCATTATTTATGTAATTTCTTTTCTCCTCTGTCCTGAATACTTGCAAAGTTATAAATTGTCCTTTTAATACAGTTTTTGCCGTTAACTCATGTAGTTATTCTCATTTATTTCCAGGAATCATTTGATTTCCTCTTTAGACTTTCCCTCTGACCCACTGGCTGTTGATAGAGAACTGTTTAAATTCCAGTGGTTAAAGTTATTACTCCATTCTATTTGCAATTCACTTCTATTTACATAATAGACTGAGAACATAGTAGATAAAATTTCTATTCTCTTTATTTTATGGATCTATGTTTTATGGTCCTGTGTGTTGTCTATGTTGAAGGTGTCCAATGTTCATTGTAGAAGAATGTTTAGTCAGCTTTTTGATAATAAAAGGACATTATACAGCTATCAAGTCACCATTTTTTTTGTTTGTCCCTTCAAAGCCAGTTTATCCTTGGTGAGTTTTAGCCTGGTTGATTTATTGAGAAACAATAAAGAAGTGTTGAATTCTTCCACTACTTTTGTGTTCTATTGATATTTTTTTCTAAGTTTATTAACAGTTGTTAAATGTATTTTGCTGGCTCCTCTCTGGATTTATATATGTTTAAGTATGTACATATGTCCTTTGATTATTTAAAAATAAACATGTTAACATCATAAAATCATTTTAATCCTGATATCTATGTTGTCTCATATTATATAACAACCTAATACTTTTTTAAAATTTTATTTTATTTTATTGAAGCCACTGTGATTTACAAAGTTTTTCTTTCTTTTTTTGTTTTTGTTTTTGTTTTCTGGGCCACACCTGGTGATGATCAGAGGTTACTTCTGGCTATGCACTCAGAAATTGCCCCTGGCTTGAGGGACCATATGGGACTCTGGGGGATCTAACTGTGATCCACCCTAGGTTAGTGCACCCAAGGCAGATGCTCTACCTTTGTTCCACCACTCCAGCCGCCAATGTTTTTCTTAATAGAGTTTTAGGCATATAATGAATCAAGGCCAATTCCACCATCAGTGTGAACCTCCTTCCACTATGTTCCCCAAGTGCATCCTCCCATAGGCACAAATTTTCCCTCAGCCTGATAGTATTATAGAGTTATTTTAAATTTATATTGCTAAAGTTAATGCCTCTTGAGTCCATTGTTGTTGCTTTTGGTTTGGATACATAGATCATTTATTTTCTTTTTTTAACACCATCAATGGACATGAGACTACTTTGTCTCTGGTGCCCAAATTTTCCTTCTCTAGGGCCAAGAGTCTGACACAACTGGCATTTAAACTATTGCATTCCTCATGCAATTGTTCTAAATAGTACATCAAAGTGGTATCATTTCATTTTTATTCTTCCTCTTTTGGCTTATTTCATTTAGCATAATAGCTCACAGTTCCATCTCTGTTACACCAAATTGTGTGACAGCATGCACCAGATCTTTATGATTCATTCATCTGTTGTTGACATCTAGGTGATTACAACTCTTAGCTATTGTATTGAGTGTTTCAATAAATTGTAGTGTGTATATCCATTTTTTTGCGTATATCCATTTTTAATACTTTATTTAAGCACCATGGTTACAAACATGTTTTTAATTGTGTTTTAGTCATAAAATGCACATACCCTTCACCAGTATAACTTTCTTACCACTAAAGTCCCATCCCATATCTCTACCTTCCTTCTTGCCTGTTTTCATAACAGACATTGTATTTCTTTTTTTTCCAATTTGAAAGCAATTGTTTATTAATTGACCAGATTACAAAAATATGATAGGTATCTTAGTTCATTTGTCTAATCAGCCGATTGATCTAGTCTTCCCTGTTGCCAGCATCTCCACCTTCTACAAAATGGGTGGTCTTTTTCTTCATCCCACCTCGAGGAGAAGATAACTTAAAGGGCCAGGGGAAGTTGTTTGCCTCCCTGAAGCGTTTTCCAACAGTGTAGATCTCATGAATCAGATCTTCCATGCAAATAATGCCATATTTACCAAGAGTTCTGGCAATCAATGCATTATCTGTTAGGGCAATTTGCTTCTTGTGGATTTTGCCATTACCACGCTTATAGATCAACTCATTTACTGACTTCAGGTTTGGATACCCCCAAGCAATTTAGGGTTCTACAATCCTTAGCATGTTAATTAAAGCCTTGTTGAGCTTAACAAAGGTGCCATTGAAGATCTGGGAAGGCAAAGAAGTTGCAGCACCTTTCAGACCTTAGGGCTCACACCATTGATACCTCTGATTCTGAAGACAAAAGCCAATTTGGGTTCAGCAGGAACGTAACAGTTGCCAGCTTTTCTTGCCATCCTAGCTATCCGAATCTCTGTCCTGTACATCTGTCTATACTTCTTGTGATAATGCTTAGCTTTTTCATAGATAAGCTTTCTTCTTGCCTTTCGAAACATCTTTTGGGCAAACTTCTTTCTCAGGCGCTTAATCTTCAGCTCTGCGAAATTCTTGCGCTTTTCTTCAAGGTTTCTGGAACATCAGGAAGCTTCTTTTTCTTCTCTAATTTTGCTGCTGCTGCTGGCTTAGCAGGAGCCTTCTCTGGCTTAGCAGAAGCCTTCTTTTTCTTTTCTTCTGCGCCCTCCATGGTTCCAGTCGGAAAAGCCAGACATTGTATTTCTCTCACTAGCCTTGTCATGGTAGTTTACTTTAGTTATTCCTCTAACTTCAATAAACACATTTTTGTGTTTAGCTTCATATCATAGACTGATCCTTAAGGCTCTCATCTCTATTGTCTCTGTGTATTGTTACTATACTGATTTTTATTTTTCATAAATCCCACAGATAAGTTAGACTATTCTGTGTTTATCTCTCTCCCTCTGTCTTATTTCATTCAGCATAATAGTCTCCATGTCTTTCCATGTATAGGCAAATTTTGGTACTTTATTTTTTTCAGTTGTTTGTTTTGGGGCCACACCCTGTGATACTCAGGGCTTACTCCAGACTATGAACTCAGAAATTGCTCCTCGCTTGAGGGACCATATGGAACGTCAGAGATTGAACCCATGTCCATCCTGGGTCAGTGCTTGCAAGGCAAGTGCCCTACTGCTGTGCTACCGCTCTGGCCCACTTCATTTTTTTCTTAAAAGTGGCATAGCATTTTATGTACATTGAAAACTTTTGTACCACAATTGAAACTGTACCACAGTTTCTTTAACCACTCATATGTTGTTGGGCGTCTGGGTTGTTTCCAGATTCTGGCTATTATAAATTGTAAATAATACCCATACCAACAATAGTTGTTCTTGTTCTTTGTGATATGTACCAATCTCTGTGGCATGAGGTGATACTCATTGTTTTGATTTGCATCTCCCTAATTATGAGTAATATGGGGCATTTTTTCATGTGCCTCTTGAGCATCTGCATTTCTTCTTTAAACAATATTTGTTCATTTCTTCTCCCCACTTTTGACTGAATTAGATGTTTTTATTTTTCTTGTTAAGTCCTGTCAATATTTTGTATATCTTAGATATTAGCCACTTAACTGATGGGTATTGGTTGGATAGTTAATCCCATTCCATGGGTGACCTATATACCCTACTTGCTATTTTCTTTGAATTGCAGAAGCTTCACTGTTTAATGTAATCCAATTTGTCTATCTCTTTTCAATTTGTTTGGACAGAGGTTTTTCCTCCTTTAAAATGCCTTTATTCTCAAAGTCATAGGTGGTTTTTCCTTTATTTTATTTTATATATATCTTATAGTTTCATGTTGATATCAGTTGTTAATCCATTGTTGCCCCAACATGCATACATCATTTTTTAAAATGGTTTTATTTCCTAGGGATATTTTCAATTGCTGTTATTTTATTTATTTATTTATTTTTATTGTTTTTTTTTTTTTAGCTCCGAGGTACCAACATAGGATGTTCACCCTTTTTATCCTTTTTATCCCCTATGGGCAGAAAAACTGAAAGGTTATTTTACATGTGGTAAGGTTAAGGCATTCAACCATAATGTTTTGAAATGTTTCCATTGGATTCAATAATTTCCCATCATAATCTTTACCTGTATTCCTGTATAAGATCCCTACTAAATTATTATGGGTCTTTGCAGTAAAATGATAATTACATATCTGTTCTCTCTACGGTGCTGTTTCTGCTGTTGCTGGTTTCTTTATGATATAAAGTGTAGTCGGGCTTTGTGTTGTTTCTCTTCCCTTTGTTTTGGGCTCTACTTCTCAGTATATGGTGATTATTACAGTGTTTGAGGTTTCCATCCTGTTAAACCCTGTTATTTAATTGTGGGGTTTTGATTATATATCTGGTGCCTATTCTAGGTACTTCAGAATAGTGCTATCATTCTGTGTTTATCTTTTGTCTTCTGGCTTGCTTCGTTAAATATAATATATTCTAGGTCCATCCACATTGCTGCAAAGTCTGTGATCGTATCATTTCTGACTGCTATGCAGTATTCCTTGTGTATAGATACAGCATCTTAATGATCGACTCATCTGTTGTTGGACATCGAGGTTGGTTTCAAGACTTGGCTATTATACTGAGTGCTGCGATAAATAGTCGGGTGCACAAATACTTTGGGATGAATGTTCTTTCAGCTTGGGGGTAGATACCTAGGAGAGCAATTGCTGGATCAAAAGCAGCTCAATTCTGAGTTTTTAGCACTCTCCAGACTGTTCTCCATAGGTGCTGGACTAGGAGGAATTCCCACCAGCAGTAGATGAGAGTGCCTTTCATACCACAACCCTGCCAACTGAGATTGTTTCCTTTATTTTTGATGTGAGCCATCCTCACTGGTGTAAGGTGGTACCTCATTATTGTCTCAATTTGGATTTCCCTAATTATAAGAGAAGGTGAACATGTTTTCATGTGTTTGTTGGTCATCCTTTGGTCTTCCTCAGAGAAGTTTCTATTCATTTCATATCCCCATTTATTATGGCTTTGTTTGGTTTTGGGGGCTCAGCTTTCTGAGTGCTTTGTATATTCTAGATATCAGCCCTTTATCTGACATGTTGAGTGAAAAAATTTTTTCCCATTCAGTTAACTGTCTTCTTGTTTTAAGTAGGGTTTCTTTTGCCATGCAGAAGCTTTTTAGTTTGATGTAGTCCCATTTGATTATGTTTGATGCTAAAGTTTTGTCATTGGTGCTCCATCCTTGAAGACCTTTTTGATATATAGGTCTTTGAGTGTTCTTCCTATTTTATTCTCAATAAAATTTATAGATTCGGGTCTGATTTCAAGGTCTTTGATCCATTTTGAGTTGACTTTTGTATAAGGAGTGAGGTATGGGTCAATTTGCAATTTCTTACATGTGGTTTTCCAGTTGTACCAACACCATTTGTTGAAGAGATTTTCTTTGTTCCATTTCAAGTTCTTGGCTCTTTTGTCAAATATTAGTTGGCTGTATATCTGGGGGTTTTTGTCTGGAAATTCTGTTCTGACCCGTTGGTCCGAGGTCCTGTCTTTGTTCCAGTACCATGCTGTTTTGATCACTACGGCTTTATAGTATAGTTGCAGTTTAGGTAAAGAGATGCCACCTGGCTTCTTGTTTTTCAATATGTGTTCGGCTATCCTGGGTCTATTGTGGTTCCAGATGAATTTTGTAATTGATTGCTCTAATTCTTTAAAGAATGATGTCTGAATTTGGATAGGGATTGCATTAAATCTATATAGTAGTTTGGTAGGATAGTCATTTTGACTATGTTTATTTTACCTACCCATGAGCATGGGATGTTCTTCCACTTCCTTAGATCCTCTTCAATTTCTTTCTGAAGTGTTTTGAAGTTAACCTGGTATAGGTCCTTCACTTCCCTTGTAAGGTTGATTCCTAAGTACCTAATATTTTTGGATACTATTTTATTTTTTTTAATATAATTTTTATTTTGATCATAGTGGCTTACATATTGTTGACAATAATATTTTAGGTACATATTTACATAAAATCAGGGGGGATTCCCATCCCCAAATTGTCCTCCCTACTCCCCCGTTTCTGTCTTACCTCCCATTTCCTCTTCCCTCACCCCCAGGGCGGCTAGAATATGTGGTCCCCTCTGTCTCTAACCAACAACTTAGTAGTCTTGCATCAGTTTGGTCTTGATGCCTCCCTTATTTCCCCCTCTAAGTAGGGGCAGGGGTAGCTAGTTCAAGTTGCGTGGTTTTGCCTGAAAAAGAGAAAATAAATAAACCGGGGTAAGAGTTTAATACCCCGAAAATGGGCAGAATCCTTCTAGAGGTTCTCATCATCGATTTGGGAAATGAAGGAGAAAAAGAAGTTGAAACACTCCACCAGTACCAAAAGAAGTGTCAAATATCCAGTGAGGACTCCAGCTATAACGATAAGCACCACAAAAAAACAGATAAAAAATAAACCAAAACAAACTAAAAACAAACACAAACAAACAAAAAACACGCCGTGGTCTTGAAATAAGAAACATGGCGTAGCACATAACGAAAGAAAAGAAAGGAAGAGAAAGAAAAGAAAGAAAGAAAAAAAAAAGAATAATTAGGGCCAACAATTTCAATAATCACATCCAAACTGAGGAATCGACCAAAATAGCTAGGTAAATAAAAATAATAATAACAATAATAAATGAAGGTAAGATATATATATATATATATATATATATATATATATATATATATATATATATATATATATATATATATAACCAAGGTTTTGTGTTTTTTGTATTTTTTTTTCCCTCCTGCCCTGGCACAGTAAATATTGGGGTCATTCGAAAAGGAATTCACTTGCCCTATAAGATATGGGGTTTCTCCGTCCTTGGAGTATACTGTCATGGAATCAGCTCTAGTCTTTGCTCAGGATCATTACTCTCCAGGTTGTGGTTTTTTTTTTTTTTTTTGGTGTGTGGAAAGCTTCTGCTCTGTCCAGTGTGATACCGTCAGAGCTCTGTGTTTAGCAGTCCCAGTATCTGTACATATCCTGAGGTGGGACTTATGGTGAAGTCAGTCTTTGTGAATCTGGAGGTTCTGTTACCTCAGTGCCATTTTAATCCATCTTCTGTGGTTGCTGATCTTGGTCTTTGCGCTGAACCTAGGAAGGCATCTAGGATAGCGTCTTTCTTTGTTCTTCCAGAAGCCCCTTTCCGTTACAATTGTCTCTGCCGGACCTTTGGGACTGGGGATCATGCTTATTGTGCAGGTCTTAGTTCAAACCCTAGACTAGGGCTTTTTTATTGGTCCCAAGATGTATACAGTCTGGTCGTGGTTCTAGTATCCAGTCATCTGTAAATCACGATCTTGGCTTTTGGACCTACCAAAGGGTGCCACGTCTTCTGGTTTTGTCTTGTCGTTAGCTGGTGAGGTAGGCTAAACTGCTCTAAGGTCAAGTTGTTCACATTTTCCTCATTGTCGAGATATCATGTTAGAGCTGGCCCTTGTTGTTGACCCTGCAGTAATAAGGCTGTCCCAGATGGAGATTGTTTCTTACAGCTGTTGTGAGGAGCTGTGCCGTTTCTATGTCTGGGATCCAGGGTTCAAGGCTGGTTGAATGGTATCTAATCACCTGAGGTCTAAGTTGATTCCACATGACATATTTTCAAGGTAGGAGATAACCCTGTATTGTAAACAACTATGAGTTCCTATCTCTAGTAGATAAGAGCTCTTTTTTTTTTTTTTTTTTTTTTTTTTTACTATGTAAGATTTCCCCTTTATTTAGTGTGCCTTTGCAGGGGGAAGTGGTGCTCCATTATATGTCGGAGTATTTGGGGTGGACAGAGTGAGTAACAGAGATAGGTCACATACCCAAAGACGATTAAAAAAAAAAAAAAAAGGAAATAAAAGTGTATGTGCCCACAAATGTATATGTAAGGCAGACATTTAAATAAATAAGTTAATTAAAAAAATATAAAAAAATTAAAATGAGTTAGCGAAGTTTTTAAAGGACCAATGTGGTGCAAAAGACTACTTTGCATTTGGGAGAGAACAGGTAAAGAGTTGGTGTATTACAGGTCTTATGCCTATGTTGGAAGTACAGTTTTCCCATTGTCTTTTGGATTTTTCTTGTGGTGTGTGGGTTCCCAGGCATCTTCCAATCACACCCCCTGCCCCCCTTCAGATTGGTAAAAATTTGCAGCTGGGAGGTCTTGGAAGAGTTCTTGCATTGGGGATACTATTGGACCTAAGTCCGGTTTCAAGAAACAGTCCATGTTAGGGGGAGTTGGTAGGGAGGGTCTCGCAGCATGTGTCCACAGGGGAGTTGGCTGTCTTTTCTTGCAGGAGACGATGTGTGGGTTCGGTTGGGTGTCCCCTCGCCTGGGTGCTGGGTACTGGTTCATTGGGTAGGAGGTCGATCTTGATGCCTAAAAGATTAAGGACTGAGGGTGGAGAGTTTTAATATGGTGGGAGATCTGGATGGGATTGAGGGGTGAAGGGATAGTTGGATTTCCGGGGGGGAGAAAGGGGAAGGTATATGGGAGGGGTATGAAGGAAGAGAAAAGAGAAAATACCGTAGAAAGGGAGAAGAGAAAGGGAAAAAAGTAAAGAGAAGAGTAGAAGAGAAAAAGAAAAGAGAAAAAAAAATAGAGAGAAGAAAGGAGAGAATAGCAAGGGAATGCTGGTTTGGTTGAATGTGTTCGATGACTAGAGCCTGTAGTTTAGGTCTGTACATCGCAGGTACTGCTTTGGTGGTCTGACTGGTCACGTGCTTCGATTCCTAAAAGAAGGTTTAACCTAGAGATAAAGTGAATGTTAAAGAGTTTTCTCGTGGCCGTCTCATAGTGCAAGCAAGGTATGGTATCTTGTGTGGTATCCCGAGTTGCCATCTTAGTTTGTCCGCCCTTTGTATCTAAGGGCGCCTGTGGAAAGAAAAGCTGAGAGGTTATTTTTAAAATATAGTAAGGTAAAGGGATTAAAACGTAGTGTTACGGTATGTTGCCATTGCATTACGTGATTTCCCGCGGTGTTCTATACTTGTGTTCCTGTTTACGATCTCTAAGGGATTATTGTGGGCCTTTGTTGTAGGAGTCTGGTTACATACCTGTTCTCTCCATGTTGCTGTTTCTGTTGTTGCTGTTTTCTTTGTGGTATAATGTGCAGTCAAGAGTTTGCATTGTTCCTTTTTCATGTATTTTGGACACTGCTCCCACGTATATGTTGACTATTACAGTGATCGGAGTTTCTACCCTGTTAAACCCTGTTATATGATTGTTAGGTATTAGTTGTGTATAAAATATATGTTCTAGGTGTTTCAGAATAGTGCTACCATTCTGTGTTTATCTTTTGTCTTCTGGCTTACTTCGTTTAACATAACATGATCTAGGTCCATCCACGTTGCTGCAAAGTCTGTGATTGTATCATTTCTAACTGCCATGTAATATTCCATTGTGTATATGTACCACATCTTAATGATCCATTCATCCGTTGTTGGACACCTAGGTTGGTTCCAAGATTTGGCTATTATACTGAGTGCTGCGATAAATAGTGGGGTGCATATGTATTTTGGAATGAATGTCCTTCCATCTTGTGGGTATATGCCTAGGAGGGCAATTGCTGGGTCAAATGGCAGCTCAATTCTGAGTTCTTTGAGCACTCTCCAGACTTTCCTCCATAGGTGTTGGACTAGGGGACATTCCCACCAGCAGTGGATGAGAGTTCCTTTCATACCGCATCCCCGCCAACAAAGGTTGTTTCCATTATTTTTGATGTGGGCCATCCTCACTGGTGTAAGGTGGTATCTCATTGTTGTCTTGATTTGGATCTCCCTGATGATGAGTGAAGGTGAGCATGTTTTCATGTGTTTGTTGGCCATCCTTCTGTCTTCCTCAGAGAAGTGTCTATTCATTTCATCTCCCCATTTTTTTATAGCTTTGTTTGCTTTTGGGGGGCTCAGCTTTCTGAGTGCTTTGTATGTTCTAGATATCAGCCCTTTATCTGATATGTCGAGTGAAAAGATTTTTTCCCATTCTGTTAGCTGTCTTCTTGCGTTAAGCAGGGTTTCTTTTGCCATGCAGAAGCTTTTTAGTTTGATGTAGTCCCATTTGTTTATATTTGATGCTAACGTTCTTGCCATTGGTGCTCCATTCTCAAAGACCTTTTTGATATATAGGTCTTTGAGTGTTCTGCCTATTTTATTCTCAATAAACTTTATGGATTCGGGTCTGATTTCAAGGTCTTTGATCCACTTTGAGTTGATTTTTGTATAAGGAGTAAGGTATGGGTTGATTTTCACTTTCGTACATGTGGTTTTCCAGTTGTACCAACACCATTTGTTGAATAGGCTTTCTTTGTTCCATTTCAGATTCTTGCCTCTTTTATCAAATATTAGTTGGCTATATACCTGGGGGTTTATGTCTGGGAATTCTGTTCTGACCCACTGGTCTGATGTCCTGTCTCTGTTCCAGTACCATGCTGTTTTGATTACTATGGCTTTATAGTATAGTTTCAAGTTAGGTAAGGAGATGCCTCCCAGCTTCTTGTTTTTCAGTATTTGTTTGGCTATCCTGGGTCTTTTGTGGTTCCAGATGAATTTTGTGAATGCTTGTTCTAATTCTTTAAAGAATTGTGTCTGGATTTGGATAGGGATTGCATTAAATCTATATAGGAGTTTGGGTAGGATAGTCATTTTGATTATGTTAATTCTACCTATCCATGAGCATGGGATGTTCTTCCATTTCTTTAGATCATCTTCAATTTCTTTCTGGAGTGTTTTGAAGTTTCCCTGGTATAGGTCTTTCACTTCTCTTGTAAGGTTGATTCCTAGATACTTGATATTTTTTGATACTATCTTAAATGGAATTGTATTTTTAATCTCTCTCTCCTCAACTTCATTGTTTGTATATAGAAACGCTACTGTCTTTTGTGTATTGACTTTGTAACCAGCCACTTTGCTGTATTGGTTAATTGTTTCTAGGAGTTTTACTGTGGACTCTTTAGGTTTTTCGATGTATATCATCATATCGTCGGCAAAGAGAGATAGCTTGTGTTCCTCTTTCCCAATTTGAATTCCTTTGATTTCCTTCTCTTGTCGGATTGCTATTGCTAGGACTTCTAAGGTTATATTGAATAAGAGTGGAGAGAGTGGACAGCCTTGCCTAGTTCCTGATCTTAGTGGGAATGCTTCTAGTTTCTCACCATTGAGTATAATGTTGGCTGTAGGCTTTTCATAGATAGCTGTAACTATCTTGAGGAAGGTTCCTTCTAACCCTATTTTGCTGAGTGTCTTTAACATGAAAGGATGTTGGATTTTGTCAAATGCCTTCTCTGCATCGATTGATATGATCATGTGGTTTTTGTCTTTCATGTTGTTGATGTGGTGTATAATGTTGATTGATTTGCGTATGTTGAACCAACCTTGCATTCCTGGGATGAATCCCACTTGATCGTGATGTATGATCTTTTTGATGAAGTGCTGGATTCGGTTTGCTAATATTTTATTGAGTATCTTTGCATCTATGTTCATTAGTGAGATTGGTCTGTAGTTTTCTTTTTTGGTAGTGTCTTTGCCTTCTTTGGGAATGAGTGTGATATTAGCCTCATAAAAGGAGTTGGGGAGGATTCCTGTTTTTTCTATGGTTTGGAAGAGCCTATGGAAAAGTGGTAGTAACTCTTCTTGAAATGTTTGATAGAATTCACCTGTAAATCCATCTGGGCCTGGGCTTTTGTTCTTAGGGAGTTTTTTAATTACATCTTCAATTTCCTCTGAGGTGATTGGTCTGTTTAGGATTTCTAGATCTTCCTTTTCCAGTCTTGGAAGAGGGTGTTTTTCCAAGAATCTATCGATTTCTACTGGGTTCTCTAGCCTAGTTGAGTATAGTTGTTCATAATATGATCTCATGATATGTTGTATTTCTTGGGGTTCTGTTGTAATCTCTCCCCTTTCATTTGTGATCCTATTGATTTGGGTGTTTTCTCTCTTTTTTTTGGTGAGTTTTGCCAGTGGTTTGTCTATCTTGTTTATTTTTTCGAAAAACCAACTCCTGGTCTCATTGACTTTTGTATTGTTTTCTTGGTTTCTATGTTGTTTATTTCTGCTCTGGTTTTTATTATTTCTTGCCTTCTGGATGTGGTTGGACTTCTCTGTTGCTGATGTTCCAATTCTTTGAGGTGATCTTTTAAACTGTTGGTTTTGTTATTTTCCTGATTCTTGACATAGGCCTGAATTGCTATGAGTTTCCCCCTAATTACTGCTTTTGCTGTGTCCCATAAATTTTGACATGTTGTCTCTTCATTGTCATTTGTCTCAAGGAATCTTTTTATTTCTTCCTTGAGTTGTTCTTTGATCCAGCTGTTGTTGAGCAGCATGTTGTTTAATCTCCAGGTATTAGTTTTTCTCCATTGCTTCTTCTTGACCTCAATTTTGAGCTCTGTGGCATAGTGATCTGAGAGGGTACTTCTAATGATCCTTACCTTTGTGGTCTTATATAGGTTGACTTTGTATCCTAATATATGGTCTATTCTGGAGAAGGTTCCATGTGGACTTGAGAAGAATGTGTATTCTGCTTTCTGGGGGTGGAGGGCTCTATATAAGTCTATTAGCCCTAAATCTTCTAATTTTTCATTCAGAGCTTTTATTTCTTTGCTATTTTTCTGTTTGGTGGATCTGTCCAGTGGTGATAGTGGAGTATTGAGGTCCCCTGCTATTATCACATTTCCCTTCATGTGTTTCTCCAGGTTTGCCAGTAGTTGCCTCACATATTTTGCTGGCTCTACATTAGGTGCATAGATATTGACCAGGGTTAGTGTTTCTTGATCTAATGTTCCCCTGATCAGTAAGTAGTGACCCTCTTTGTCTCTGATCACTTTCTTGAGGTTGAATGCAATTTGGTCTGATATAAGAATTGCTGTCCCTGCTCTTTTTTGTTTTCCATTGGCCTGAATAATCACTTTCCATCCTTTTATTCTAAGCCTGTGCTTATCCTGCATCTGTAGGTGTGTTTCTTGCAGACAGCAGAAGTCCGGTTTATTTTTCCTAATCCAGTTCTCTACTATGTGTCTTTTAATTGGAGAGTTTAGTCCGTTAACATTTAGGGAGATTATTGAGAGAGAGGATTGTTGTGTAGTTGTGTTGTGTAGGGTGGTTTTTGTTACAATCGGGGGTTTGGATTGTGTAATTCGTCTTTGAGTAAGTCGTTTAGGATCGGTTTTGTTTGCACAAATAGTTCAAATTCGTTCTTGTTTGAGAATGTTTTTAGTCTATCCTCTCATATGAATGTAAGTTTTGCTGGGTATTGGACCCTAGGTTGGAAATTTCTTTCATTCAGTCGTTTAAATATGTCATTCCATTGTCTTCTTGCTTGAATTATTTCAAATGGGAGATCTGGTTTGATTCTTATGTCCCTACCTTGGTACTTGAGGTTTCTTTTCTTCCTTATTGCTTTAAGGAGTTCTTCTTTCTCTTTGTTTTTTGCCAATTGGATTACCATGTGTCTTGGTGTTTGTTTATTGGGGTCTATCTTATTGGGAACTCTTTTTATTTCCTGTATTGGCATTGCAGTATCCTTCCAGAGGGTGGGGAAGTTCTCCGCTATTATCTCTCTGACTACTTGTTCTTCCCCTTTCCCTACTTCCTCCCCTTCTGGTATACCCACAATTCTTAGGTTGTTTCTTTTGTCCTTTTTCATTAGATACTGGACCTTTCCTTCCAGTGCTTTGCCTTTTATTTCTTTGTTGGTTTCTTGATCATTTTTTGTTTGCAGTTTTCCTTCGAGTTCTTCAATGTGTTTCTCCAATTCTGTGTTTCTGCTTGTAAGGCTTGTTACTTTGTCTGTTAATTCCTTCACTTCTTTTTGTATGGAATCTCTCATGTTCTTTAACATTTCTTCTTTAATTTGGCTGATTTGTTCATCCATAGATTTCTTATACTCGATAGCTAGGGTTTCTCTAATTCCTTTTATTAATTCTTGCATTTCCTTCCTCATGGCTGCTTTTAGGTCTTCATCGCATGTATCTGTGTATTTTGGTGGACTTGGAAGCTTGCAAGAGTTTGTCACCATATCTCCAGATATTAGTGATTTCCTTGATTTACGCATATTTCTTTGTATTTAATGGTGTGTTTTAGAGTGCTGTGCTTCTAATTTTCACCTGTTTTGATCCCCTGTGGTGTGGGAGTTGGTTCCCTCCCTGAGGGTGGTTCTAGAGGGACTTTTGGGTGAACTCGCTGAGGTTTTGATCCTCCTGTACTCTTTATGTGGCCTGGTTAGTTGTTTTCCTCTTTTGTTGGCAGCTAGTACTGGCCCTTTCCTGACCACAGTGGTGGGGGGCACTGTTTCTCCTCTCCTTTTTCTCCTCTCCTCTACTAGTTGGAAGTCAGTCTTCCTCTTTATTCCTGTCAGCAGGTGTAGTTCCGCTTCTGGCCACACTGGTTGCGGGCGCTGTTGAGCCTGACTCTCTGTTCCCTCCCTTATCTGGGGGTCAATGAAGCTCTGCTCCTCCGAGTTACCGCGGAAGAAATTCCCCCAGTCAAGCCCTCCCGGTAGCTGCTCTCAGCCCTAGGGGGGGTCTCAGGTCCACTCTGGGGCTCGGGGCTAGGTTGCTCTAGGTTACCTAAAGGTCCAGGGGGCAGGCCCAAGCTCACCTAGTCTATTCGTCCCACCTGTCCCAGCTGGGCAGGTGACTCCGGCCCACTAGGTACTAGGGAATGTCCTCCCCAGTCTACGCTCGGGTCAGGTGGGATGAACTCTGGGGCCTGGAAGTTGAGGCAACGGGTGGTGTGGTCTCTGTGCCAACAAGCTGGCCTCTGCAGTCTATGGGGGGGGGGGGGGTCGCGCGCAGGGTGGCTGGCGGCTGCGGGTCGTCCACGTGTGAGCGCCCTAAAACAGTGCACTCACCATGGACGCCGGGGTTCCCTACTCCCCGTTGGCGCGGCTGGCCTCTGCAGTCTATGAGGGGGGGGGGGTCGCGCGCAGGGTGGCTGGCGGCCGCGGGTCGTCCACGTGTGAGCGCCCTAAAACAGTGCACTCACCATGGACGCCGGGGTTCCCTACTCCCCGTTGGCGCGGCTGGCCTCTGCAGTCTATGAGGGGGGGGGGTCGCGCGCAGGGTGGCTGGCGGCCTAAAACAGTGCACTCACCATGGACGCCGGGGTTCCCTACTCCCCGTTGGCGCGGCTGGCCTCTGCAGTCTATGAGGGGGGGGGGTCGCGCGCAGGGTGGCTGGCGGCCGCGGGTCGTCCACGTGTGAGCGCCCTAAAACAGTGCACTCACCATGGACGCCGGGGTTCCCTACTCTGGATACTATTTTAAATGGAATTATATTTTTAATCTCTCTCTCTCTTCAGCTTCGTTATTTGTATAGAGAAATGCTACTGTCTTTTGTGTATTGACTTTGTAGCCAGCCACTTTGATGTATTGGTTAATTGTTTCTAGAAGTTTTATTGTGGACTCTTTAGGGTTTTTGATGTATATCATCATATTGTCTGCAAAAAGAGATAGTTTGAGTTTCTCTTTCCCAATTTGATTCCTTTTATTCCCTTTTCTTGCCAGATTGCTATTGCTAGGAATTCTAAAATTATATTGAATAAGAGTGGAGAGACAGGACAGACTTACCTAGTTCCTGACCTTAATGGAAATGCTTCTAGTTTTTTGCCATTAAGGATAATGTTGCTGTGGGCTTTTCATAGACAGTTGTAACTATCTTGAGGAAGGTTCCTTCTAACCCTATTTTACTGAGTGTCTTCAACATGAAAGGGTGTTGGATTTTGTCAAATGCCTTCTCTGTATCGATTGATATGATCATATGGTTTTTGTCTTTCTTGTTGTTGATGTGATGTATGATGTTGATTGTTTTGTGTATGTTGAACAAACCTTGCATTCCTGGGATAAAACCCACTTGGTCATTGTGTATGATCTTTTTGATGAAGTGCTGGATTCAGTTTGCTAAGATTTTGTTGGTATCTTTGCATCTATGTTCATTAATGAAATTGGTCTGTAGTTTTCTTTCTTGGTGGTGTCTTTTCCATCTTTGGGAATGAGTGTGATATTAGCTTCATAAAAGGAGTTGGGGATGATTCCTGTTTTTTCGATGGTTTGGAAGAGCCTGTGGAAAAGTGGTAGTAAGTTTTCTTGGAATGTTTAATAAAATTCATCTGTAAATCCATCTGGGCCTGGACATTTATTCTTAGGGAGTTTCTTAATTACATCTTCAATTTCCTCTGAAGTTATTGGTTTCTTTAGGCTTTTTAGGTCTTCCTTTTCCAGTCTCAGAAGATGGTATTTTTCCAGGAATCTGTTGATTTCTACTGGGTTCTCCAGCCTAACTTAGTTGTTCATAATATGATCTCATGATATGTTGTATTTCTTGGGGTTCTTTTGTAATCTCTCTTTCATTTGTGATCCAAATGATTTGGATGTTTTCCCTTTTTTTTTTTTTGGTGAGTTTTGCCAGTGGTTTGTCTATCTTATTTATTTTTTTGAAAAACCAACTCCTGGTCTTATTGATTTTTTGTATTGTTTTTTTAGTTTCTATGTTGTTTATTTCTGCTCTGGTTTTTTATTATTTCTTGCCTTCTGGTTTTGGTTGGATTTCTTTGCTGCTGTTGTTCCAATTCCTTGAGATGAACCTTTAAACAGTTGATTTTGTCATTTTTCTCTTTCTTGATATAGGCCTGTATTGCTATGAGTTTCCCCCTAATTACTGTTTTTGCTGTGTCCCACAAATTTTGACAAATTGTCTCTTTGTTATCGTTTGTCTCAAGGAATCTTTTTATTTCTTCCTTAAGTTGCTCTTTGATCCAGCTGTTATTGAGAAGCATGTTGTTTAATCTCCAGGTACTAGTTTTTCTTCATTGCTTCTCCTTGCAGTCAATTTTGACCTCTGTTGCATAGTGATCTGATAGGGTGCTTCTAATGATCCTTACACTTGTAGTCTTATATAGGTTATATTTGTATCCTAATACATGGTCTATTCTGAAGAAGGTTCCATGTGGGCTTGAGAAGAATGTGTATTCTGTTTTCTGGGGATGGAGGGCCATATATAAGTCTATTAACCCTCGATCTTATAATTTTTCATTTAGGGCTCTTATTTCTTTGCTATTTTTCTGTTTGGTGGATCTATCCAGTGGGTGATAGTGGAGTATTAAGGTCTCCTACTATTATCACATTTCCTCCAGGTTAGTGAGCAACTGCCTCACATATTTTGCTGACTCTACATTAGGTGCATAAATATTGATCAGGGTTAGTACCTCTTGATCTAGTGAACCCCTGATTAGTATCTAATGACCCTCTTTGTCTCTGATCACTTTCTTGAGGTTAAATGGAATTTTGTCTGATATAAGAATGTCTGTCCCTGCTCTTTTTTGTTTTCCATTGGCCTGAAAGATTGATTTCCATCCTTTTATTCTAAGCCTATGCCTGTCCTGTACTTGTGTGTTTCTTGCAGGCAGCAGAAGTCCAGTTTATGTTTTCTAATCCAGTTCTCTACTATGTGTCCTTTAATAGGAGAGTTTAGTCCATTAACATTTAGGGATATTATTGAGAGAGAGGGCTGTTGTACAGTTGTGTTCTGTAGGGTGGTTGTTGTTACAATTGGGGGTTTGGATTTTGTAGTTCATCTCTGAGTAGGTCATTTAGAATCGGTTTTGTTTGCACAAATAATGCAAGATTGTTTTTGTTTGAAAATGTTTTTAGGCTACCATCCCATATGAATGAGAGTTTTTCTGGGTATTGTACCCTAGGATGGAAATTTCTTTTATTCAGTCGTTTAAATGTTTCATTCCACTGTCTTCTTGCTTGAATTGTTTCAAATGGGATATCTGGTTTGATTATTATGTCCCTTCCTTTGTACTTGAGGTTCCTTTTTTCCCTTATTGCTTTAAGGAGTTCATCTTTCTTTCTTTTTTTTTTTTTTTTTTTTTTTTTGCCATTTGGATTATTATATGTCTTGGTGTTGGTTTATTAGGGTCTATTTTATTAGGGACTCTTTTCACTTCCTGGATTTGCAGGAAGTCTTCTTTCCAAAGGCTGGGAAAGATTTTTGCTATTATTTCCCTAAGTACTTGTTCTTCCCCTTTCCCTGTTTCCTCCCCTTCTGGTATACCTACAATTCTTAGATTATTTCTTTTGTTTTTGTTCATTAAGTACTGGACTTTTCCTTCTGGTGCCTTACCTCTTAATTCCTTGTTGGTTTCATGAAGACAGAAAATTTATGTTTCACACTATACAAGTAGAAAACTTGGTGTTCTAGAAAAATACAGTTTTTGTATAATTTAAATATAAAAATAATATAAAAATAAAGAAAACTGTAATTGAGAAAACAAATGCCACATAAAGCTTAATATGCTATATAACATAATTTACATATAAATGACTTCTTCCTATAATATATTTCACAAGTACACATTGAAATTTATAACTGGTAACTGATATGCAACAATCTTGATGAATAGATGCAAATTATCATAGCAATGGCTTGTAAAATTCTTCAATATACTAAATAAATTTCTTAAAAGAGTTTCACAAACAAATTTGGCTAAAACACATACTGAAACACTTGATCTCCTTGATATTGAAAAATGGGGTACAAGTACCTATTCAATGGAATATCTTTATATCCTTTGAATTAATGCCTAACTATACTACTATAGTATATATAATGAATCTCCTTATTTTATTCTAATTTTAGGTTTTGATACACATCTGGTATATTAAAAGCTTACCTCTGTCTCAATGCTAAGGCATCATTACTATTAATTGGTTAGGAGAGCATATGTGGTGAACGAGATTGAATTTAGATTAGTTACATGTAAGGCAAATGCCACATAAATTGCCATTTATCTTTTCCCCACCCCAACATTTTTAGTTTTTTAAACAGTCTCCAACCAAGGTCACAGAGGAATTACCAGTTTACATTCTTACAATAGAGCATATTTTTGTGTTTTGTTTACATATTTATTTTTATTTTTTGTTTCATTTTTCATTTTTATTTTATTTTATTTTTACATTTAAAAACAATATGTTCATATTAAGAAGATATATCATTGTAATACTGGTTTGTTTTTCCTTATAAAAATAATGTTTTTAGGGGCTAGATTGATAGCACAGCTAGTAGGGCTTTTGCTTTGCATGCAGTTGACCTAGGCTCAATTACTGGCATCCCATATGGTTCACTTAGTCTGCTAGGAATGATTCCTGAGCACAGAGCCAGAAGTAACCTCTGAGAGCTGCTGGGTGTGGCCCCAAACAAAGCAATAAAAAAAGGTGATGTTTTTATTATCTAATCAATACTTAAGTTTCTTCTTTGGATAAGTGTTAAATATTTTTGCTTAACTCTTTGAATTGATTGCTTGCTATGTTGAGTTATGTGAGTTATTTACCATGTCAGAGGTTGTTATTATATTTATTATCATATATTATCATACCATTATAGTTATATTAATTACCTTAATTACTTTATCATCACCTCAAATGTACAGATACTTTATCTCAACTACTATATTACACTCGTTGTTCGTATACATTTTTACATGGGCTAAGCATTTTATTTGTTTATTAGCTTTTGGGAGTGCTTAGGGGTTACTTCTGCATCAGAGATCACACCTATATATTTTCAAAAGAGCATATATGATGCAGGGATCAAATATAAGATGCCTGTCTATGCAAGGCAAATGCCCACTGTTCTATCTCTTAATTACCCGTATAAAATTTTCATTTAACTTTTAATAGTCTAATTTGTTTATTTTTGCATTACGTTTTCTTGAAAATGAAGTTGAGTATATATTTTACTTAGAATATAATTAATGCTAACAAACTTTTTTTTGGTTTTGGGGGCCACACCTGGCAGTGCTCAGGGGTTACTCCTGGCTATCTGCTCAAAAATAGCTCCTGGCAGGCACTGGGGACCATATGGGACACCAGGATTTGAACCAGCCACCTAGGTCATGGGTCAGCTGCTTGCAAGGCAAACACCAGTGTGCTATATCTCTGGCCCTGCTAACAAATTTTTAATTCTGCTAATGCAAACTTACTGATTGAGATTTGAATATATTTTATTGTATCTAATATATACATATACATTTGATGCATTTGGTATTAATATAAGGCCATATATTTAAATGTCTTTTTATTAGCTATTAATTGTTTGCAACCTTTATATTCCTCCAGGACTGGTCTCTAAGCATAAAGCAAGGAGTTAGCCCTGATCACAGTTAGGTCCAAGTTATAAAGTATTCTTTCTACTAATTGTGTGATTCTGCATTTATGTATTCTTTGAATTTGATTACATATATATGTAATATAATGAATTTGATTATATTATATATAAAATATATTACATATGCAGTTATAATTAAAATTTCATGCATGGTATTTAAAGTGGTTTAAAATGGTCTGTTTTCTGCCTATTCATGCCACTGAGTCCTCAGTTCCAGCTAACTGTTGTTTTTTCATAGTTTATATTTATCAGAGGTCATATATTTAAAATCATATACAACATGAAATCTTTTAGAGTTATATCTTTGTTTAGAAATATGCATTTAAATTATGTTAAGTTTTCATGATTCACTAGCTATTTTTTATATTTTTATTAACATTCTATATTCTGATATACTAGACTGTGTTCACTATTTTTTAAAAACTTGAAACTTGTGAAATAAAGATTGGATAATTGATTTTTGTTTGATATTGTTAAATATGTTGAAATGACTATTCCAAAATAGATTAGAAGTGCTTGAAGTTCTAAAAGAAAAAAGTTAAAATGACTTAGACCTTTATCAATTAATAATCAAGCCTAATCTCTCACTAATATAAATAATAAACAAATGCAATTTTATTAAAATACTTATGAATATAAATTATGAAATGTAATAAAGAAAATATATCTACTCTTTTATTAGTCATATTTCTTCTTAGTGCTTAATTTATTCTGTTAGTGTATCATTATTTCTATGTTAATCAATTAACAGGTCACATCAAGAAACAAAATGAATATTAAACAGCAATATCTTCTTCTTTTATTAACGTTGGGATTATTATTTCTCTTTGACCTCAACGTTTTTCTTACAATTTATATGCTATATATCAAAGGTGCATATAATAAAGCTAATTTTAGAAATAATTTTAAAGCTCAGTATTAGAAGAAAATTTGAAGATATTTGTTGTTAATGGCTAAAAGGTGCTTTTAATTTGACTGATACAGATGTACTCAAATAATGCTTTATCAATTTTCATGCATACTATTAACATATATTCTTTTCTATAGATTACTAATTCAATTGACCATATTTAAATGTATCTAAGCAAATTATATGTTTCATGTTTGTTGCAGGTAAATGCAATTTGTAATTCAGAATAGAAGATGTTTAACTAAACTACTAAGTCATTAAAGATCTATGGAAATAACTATCAATTGTAAAAAGTATTGACTATGAGAAATATACATTCTTAAAACAATCTAAGTAGCATTTTACATTTAAAAAAGTGAAAAAAATTTCAAATCTAAAAATAAAATTTTCATAAAAACTTAAGATGTGTATGCTAGCTCTTACAAAATAAAATACAAAATGAAATAATGGTTTAAAGTCACATTTCGACTGTTATTAACTTACAAAATATGTTCTTGGTGACTTTCCCTTAATGCCAATAATATAAGCGAAAATTTTCATCACTTAACCAAAAAACTTATAAAAATACAGAAGCTACTACCTTACTTAAAACTCATACTCCCTTCTTTTGTTGTTGTTGTTGTTGTTGTTTTGTTTTGTTTTGTTTTCTGCCACACCCATTTGATGCTCAGGGGTTACTCCTGGCTAAGCGCTCAGGATGGGGGGTAACCATACGGAATGCTGGGGGATCGAACCGCGGTCCTTCCTTGGCTAGCGCTTGCAAGGCAGACGACACCTTACCCTAAGTGCCACCTCACCGGCCCCTTATACTCCCTTCTTACCCTTTGTTACACACAACTCAAGAGTCTATATAGTCCTTCATGTCTCAAAGTCATGTGTTTCATGCACAGAAAACATTGCATGCCCAGAAAGAGCTGTGCTTACTTGAATTAATCCCATGCTCTGTATCATCTGATTTTCGGAGCAAACCACTGTGTATCTTGTTCAGAATATGACTTAATTTCCTGATTCTTAGTTAAACATACAATATTGATTTGTTACTGTTTAATGATTTTATTAAAGATGAATCAAAGTTTTTGAAAAAAATAGTAGGATCTCTGAGATGGAGGTGTGATTTCTTCTTTTTATAATCATGATGTAATATTTATTTCATGTGTATATTATTTTGTACAGATGTAAAAATGTTACTTTTTCAACTCATATAAAATTTTATCTCTAAATTTTTAAGTGGCTACTTGAAACTTTTTTTATAATTTTATTGAAATTTATACCAAAAATATTAATGTTGTGAACTAATATAAATTTTGGCACATAATGACATCAAATAACCATTAGAGTATCATCAAAATGGTACCTTAAAATTCTCTATGATTTACTTATTATCTATTCCATACGTTTTTAAATATATTTTTTACTTAAGTAACATGATCATAGTTGGGTTACAGTCATAATCAAAACACCTCCCTTCACCAGTGTAACATTACCCCTCCCCCTTCCCATCCCCTGCCTGTATTCGAGGCAGGCATTCTACTACAGTTATTTGTTTTTAAGTACAGTAAATTGTATTTTTTTTCCTTAAAGGATAAGAGTAAAAAAATATAGTAAAGCTGTAATAGTGGCAATAGTCACTGTTTGCATAGGTCCAGAAAAATGGGGAAAAAGGAAAAAAATCCTTAACCTGATTACAAAAAGGCCTCACCCCAGAAGTTTATTGGCATAAGGGAGGTGTGACTTCTAAGCACCTGCCTGGCAAGCATGATACCATGGATTTGATCCTCAGTGAACACCCACATGCATTGAATCACCTGGAATGCTTGTGCCACAACGGGATGTATGAAGTCCAGCCCACAGCATAATGTGTGCCTGCATTGTAACTGAAGAATGTGTGTCTTGGCAAGCTCTAAAATCAATGTCAAGTAAAGTAAGTATTATTCAGGGGAAATGGGAGTTCATGGAAATAATACTGAATTTATTTTGCTCAAGATATATAGTTATACTTGTTTGCTAAGTTCCATTCTACTGTCTCAGCTTCTTGTTTTATATTTTGTTTACCCCAGAGAGCACAAATTAAATTATATATGACCTGTTAATATTTTTGTAATACTCCTTTGTTTTTCTCCATCTTTAAAGTACATATTTATTGTCTACAGTATCCATCCTCAGCCCAATTTTTTTTGCCAGAAAAATGTCTTTACAAAAGTAGAAATAATGCTTGACACAAAAGCTATTTTTTCTGATTTCATTTCCCACAGAGCTTGGCACTATTATATCTGCATTTCTCAGGCATTTTGAATCCTTTTACTTTTGTTGAATATGATTCTTTGCACATAGAGAATGCTGAGTCCAAAGTCAGATGCTTTGAGTTTCATCACTGAGAAGTTGCTCAATCCTGAATAAGTTACTTAAATTCTCATGTCTTAAAGTTCTCATTACATGAGGCTGACCCAGGTTAAATCCCAGCACACCATATGCTTTCCAAGTCCGATAAGAGTAATCTTTAAGCACAGAGCCAGGAGTAAGCACTAAGAAAAGGCAAATATATCCAAGAATAAAACAATAAAAATGTAAATGTTTAAATGTATAAGGAGTATAGCATTAAAATTATACCAGCTACTAAAATGCCAAAATTCATAGATAAAGTCTGTTTTTAACTGTATTTTATAAGCAATAATAATTAAATAGATGACATAAAATGTTAAGTATTATTTAAATTGCATTATTTCTTGGGCTGAAAAAAATACTATAACAAGTGGGTTTCTTGCCTATGTGTAGCTAACACAGATTCTACCTTTTGCATCCCAGTTGGTCTTCTGATCACAGACAGACAAAATTCTTGAGTGAAGAGCCTAGGCCCTAGAGTAACACTAGAATTGCTAGGCCTTGCCCCAAATAAAAGATAACAAAAACAAAAAAAAATGTACTATAATCTAATTCTACTTGTGAAAAGAAAAATAAAATAAAATAGAAATAAAATTCAACTTTAAAATATAGAAGCCAGAGATTATAATTCATAGGCACTTGATTTGAATGTGACTGATTGTGTCTAATGTTCTGCAATAATATGGTCTCATAAACTCACCAGGAGGGAATCTTTGAGCAAGAAATTAGAAGTAAACTCAAAGCATCTCTGGATGTGGCACAAAAAAAAAAAAAGAAAAAATTAAATTAAAAATTAAAAGTAAATCATCTGGGAGGAATTACTTTCCCCAACTTTAAACTTTACTACAAAGAAATAGTTATCAAAACAGCATGGTATTGGAATAAAGACAGGTCCTCAGATCAGTGGAATAGGCTTGAATACTCAGAAAATGTTCCCCAGACATACAATCACCTAATTTTTGATAAAGGAGCAAGAAATCCTAAATGGAGCAAAGAAAGCCTCTTCAACAAGTGGTGTTGGCTCAACTGGCTAGCCACTTGCAAAAAATTGAACTTAGACCCCCAGCTAACATCGTGTACGAAGGTAAAATCCAAATGGATGAAAGACCTCGATATCAGACCTGAAACCATAAGATATATAGAACAACACGTAGATAAAACACTCCAGGACATTAAGACTAAAGGCATCTTCAAGGAGGAAGCAAGTGAAAGCAGAGATTAACAGATGGGAGTATATTAAACTGAGAAGCTTCTGCACCTCAAAAGAAATAGCACCCAGGATACAAGAGCCACCCACTGAGTGGGAGAAACTATTCACCCAATACCCATCAGACAAGGGGTTAATCTCCAAAATATACAAGGCACTGACAGAACTTTACAAGAAAAAAACATATAATCCCATAAAAAAAATGGCGAGAACAAATGGACAGACACTTTGACAAAGAAGAAATACAAATGGCAGAAAGACACATGAAAAAATGCTCCACATCACTAATCATCAGGGAGATCCAAATCAAAACAACTGTGAGGTAGCACCTCACACCCTAGAGATTGGCACACATCACAAAGAATGAGAACAAGCAGTGTTGGCGGGGATGTGGAGAGAAAGGAACTCTTATCCACTGCTGGTGGGGATGCCGTCTAGTTCAACCTTTATGGAAAGCAATATGGAGATTCCTCCAAAAACTGGAAATCGAGCTCCCATACGATCCAGCTATAACACTCCTAAGAATATACCCTAGGAACACAAAAATACAATACAAAAATCCCTGACTTACACCTATATTCATTGCAGCACTATTTACCATAGCAAGACTCTGGAAACAGCCAAGATACCCTTCAACAGATGAATGGCTAAAGAAACTGTGGTACATATATACAATGGAATATTATGCAGCTGTCAGGAGAGATGAAGTCATGAAAGTTTCCTATACATGGATGTACATGGAATCTATTATGCTGACTAAAATAAGTCAGAGAGAGAGAGAGAAAGAAACAGAATGGTCTCACTCATTTATGGGTTTGAAGAAAAATGAAAGACATTCTTGCAATAATAATTTTCAGACACAAAAGAGAATAGAGCTGGAAGTTACAGCTCACCTCATGAAGCTCACCACAAAAAGGGATGAGTTTAGTTAGAGAAATAACTACATTTTGAACTATCCTAATAATGAGAATGTACGAGGGAAATAGAAAGCCTGTCTAGAGTACAGGCGGAGGTTGGGTGGGGAGGAGGGAGATTTGGGACATTGGTGATGGGAACGTTGCACTGGTGATGGGTGGTGTTCTTTACATGACTGAAACCCAAACACAATCATGTATGTAACAAATTTGTTTCAATAAAAAAATTTAAAAAATTAAAAGTAAATAAATAGAATGTAATTAATGTAAATATATACCCAAAGTAGTTGAAATTGGACAATACTTTGTTTCAAAAATAATATTTATATGTGTCCCAAAATTATTAATTATGCTTCAAACTAAATTCTTTTAGAAAATACCATTGGAGATTGCAGTTGTGCTAAAAGAATTAGGCAGGACAATCTCAGGGGAATACCTTGTAATCTATTTATGTAATTTTCCTGTGTTTAAAATTTATCTGAGTGCAATGAGGTGGGGTCTGAGAAAAAAGTTCTTTTTGACATCTGGGTTATTTCCAGATTCTGGCAATTGTAAATAGTGTTATTGTAATTGTAAATAGTCCTAAGAATACAAGCAAGCAGAAGCATTTTTTTGTATTATGTTTTTGTGTTTTAGGGTATATTACTAGTAGTCAGATAGCTGGATCACACGGGAGCTCAATTTCTAGTTTTTCTAGGAATCCCCATATAGATTTCCATAAAAGCTAGACTAGATGGCATTCCCACCAGAAGTGAATGAGAGTTTCTTTTTCTCCTCATCCCTGCCAGCACTGTGGTTTGAGATGGTATCTTATTGTTTTGATTTGTATCTCCCTGATAATTAGTGATGTGGATCAATAATTCATGTGCCTTTTGGTTATTTGTATTTCTTTTTTAAGGAAGACTTAGTTCATTTATTTCCCCCATACAACTGAGATGCCAACAATAGAAAAGAGGCTAAATATCTGTGGTTTATAGACAATGAAATACTATGCAGCTGTCAGGAAAAGAGATGTCATACAATTTCCTATACATGGATGTACATAAAAATTATTATGCTTAGTCCAATGAGTCAGAGGGAAAGAAATGGACATAGAATATTCTCACTCATCTGTGGGATTTAAGAAAAATAAAAGACATTATGGTAATAATACTCAGCGACAATAGAGATGTGGACTGGAAGAATCAGCCCATAATATAAAGCTTATGACAAAGAGTGAGGATTACAGGTAGTGAAATAACTACATTAACAACTATCATGACAATGGTAGTGAGTGTGAGAAGTAGAATGCCTTTCTCAAAGACACTCGAGGTGGAGGAGGAGAAAAATGGGGGGTTTTGGTAGTGGGAAGGTTGCACTGGTGAAGGGGTTGTACTTTTATGACTGAAACCCAACTACAAACAAGTTGTAATCATGGAGTTTAAATAAAGTTATCATAATTAAAAAAAGAAAATAGACTTTATTGAAATTATTTTGTATCAATGCTATACAGACATTTTTTACTATTTCAGATTTTAGTGCTTTTGGTCAGGCTGGGAAAATCTACGCCCGCCCAGTGATTCCCGACTGTGAATGTTGCCTGTGTGTGTTTTTCCACTGTCCTGTCTCTGAAACCTCTTGGGAGTGGACCGAAAAGGGCCCAGAAAAATAGCACTCCCAGAGGCTCCAGAAGAGCTCTCTGATTCCCTTCGCAGCTGCGCACTCATTCTACCCAATGAAGCCCACCACAACACGCAGAAAAAAATCACACTACAAGCGGGAAAATGGGGGAAACCTCACAGGCAATCAACATGCATAGAGAATGAAGACGATAGCTTGAATGGCCTAAAAACTTTGACCATCTAATTAACCTCTCAGACAAGGAGTTTAGAATAGCAATGAGTTTGTAGAACTCAAAGAAAGCATAGATCAATCTGAACAGAACACAAAGACAGAAATCAGAAAACTCCAAACTGAAAAAGAGATCTGAAAAACAGGGTAGCTGAACTGAAAAACTCAGTAGATGGCCTCGCCAGCAGGGTAACAGCAGCTGAGGACAGAATCGGCATGCTGGAAGATGAGATGCAGCAAATCTCAACACAGCAGAAAAAATTGGAAAGGAACCTTAAGACAAACGATCAGGCAATGGAAAAAGTACTCAAGGAATGCGAACAGATGAAAATAGAAGTCTTTGATAAGCTCAACAGAAACAACATAAGAATCATTGGAGTCCCAGAGACCCAGGTAGGAGATCTCCAGGAAGAATCAACTGTCAAAGACATTATTGAAGAGATACTCCCAGAGTTAAAGACTACATGCAATCAAATCCTGCATGCCCGAAGAGTACCAGCTAAAAGAGACCCAAAGAAAAACACCCCAAGACACATCCTCGTTACAATGACAAATGCCACAGATAGAGATAGAATACTGCAAGCAGCAAGATCAAAAAGGGAAATTACATTCAAAGGAGGATCCCTAAGACTTACAGCAGACATGTCACAAGGCCAGAAGACAGTGGTGGGATATTGTGACAAGACTGAATGAAATGGATGCCTCGCCTAGAATACTGCACTCTGCCCGACTCACGTTCAGGTTTGAAGGAAGGATACATAGCTTCATAGATAAACAACAGCTCAGAAACTTCACAGATGAAAAACCAGCCTTAAAGGAAAAATTGAAAGGTCTACTTTAAGACAAGAAAGACCAACAAAAACAGCAAACTTATCTACAAAGATGACATTAAATCCTATGACAATCATCTCCCTCAATGTCAATGGACTAAATTCACCAATTAAAAGATTTTAGTGCTTTTTTCATTTTATACAAACCATTTCAAAGTTTATCATATATAATACAAATAATATAAAATTCAATAATACATAAGTAGCTACAATAATTTACAATTATTATTTATGGTATTACTACTGGTTCATTTCTACTTCATTGCCACCAAATGATTACAATCATCTTCAGAAAATTTAAGTCTTACTGTGTTATATTAAAATACTAGAAGAAAACAATTTCTTTAAGCTGAGCTTAAGTACCAGGGGCTCAGAGTCATAGGTACATCACAGAAACATCTTGAATCACTTTTGCTTTTCTACTGTCTTCCTTGTAGTCTGAATTTGTTTAGTAGAATCTTTCCTAGTTTAGTTACTAGTTCATATACTCTTCCTTAGTGCCTGGTTCATTGGAGCTGATAGCTTAAATCTCTTATCTTTTCACCTCACCATGAAAGGGCAATGCAGGAAGCCCTGTCCTGTAAGCAGGTCATTGTTAAGTCTTCTCATTGTTAAGGGAAGTCTCTTTTCAGCAGGACGATGTTTGAGCAGTGGTAGGGTCTTCCGTGGTAGAGGATTGCTTCCAGGTGATGTTATAGACAAACCTCACAATTAAGGGGCAATACAGCAAGCCCTGTCCAGTAAGCGGGTCATTGTTTTTGTTAAGTCTTCTTAGTGTTAAGGAAAGTCCTTTTTGAGTAGATCGATGTCAGAGCAGCTGTAGGGTCTTCCCTGGTAGAGGAATGCCTCCAGGTGAGGTTATATACAACCTTGGATGTTTTGTAGATGTCTTCTCTAGATCAGGGGTGAATGGAGAATGCCCATTCTTCTGAGGCCTGTACCAGGTCTTTGTCAATGTTCAGGGTGTAAGATCTCAATGCACTACAAGAATCTTTAATACAGAAACATGATACCAACAACAGAGACTGTGTGAAAAGTGTGTTGGCACTACGGACAATATCTTGGATTGGACGATAACTTTCCTGAAGCCTAGAGTTGGTCTTATGCCAGGAAACTTCAGGGGTAGGATCTCTTTGTATTTAGGCCAAGGTAATTCCTTTCCATGCCTCTCATATTTTGGTGGGCCTATGCAAACAACAATTGCCACTCTAACACCGTTTTTACTGTGCTCCTTTGACTCTAATTCTTAAAATGCACCCACTTAAAATTTGAGGTTAAATGCACCCACTTAAAATTTGAGGTTAACTTAAGCTAATATGCATGTACATGAAAATGTAAAAAATACTATGCCTTTAATGTTTAAGGAGTTATGTAAGTTTTATGGCTTTAGATTGCCTTGTGTGCTGTTAAGAAATATTATAATGCGCTACAATCTGGGGACTTGAGGGACAAAGTAATTGTACATGGATTCTGTTATATTTATCTTAACGTTCTTTGGCTGAAAGTTCAAAGTTAAGATATCAGCAAGGGGACTTCTTCTGAGAATTATGTTATGGCTGATTGTCCTTCCACTGTAACTTTACCTTGTCCTCTTTCTTTGCATCTTTTGTTCTCATAATTCAAAATAAAAATTTAAAAAAATCTCTTATCTTATATAATTATCAGGAATCTACATTTTCTCTAAAGTAGAACTCATTTAAATTTAGTGTACATATCCAAGACAATGATACTGTAATTAAAACATGAATAATTTTTAATATTTCCAACTTCCCTTTCTATTATACCTTTGTAGAATATTGCATGTGTTTATAATGGATTTCATTTTTGTGTCTTGCATTTGTTAGTACAATAAAGACAAAAATATAATTATGTAAGAATTATATACCAATTTCTTAAGGTAATTTGAGTTATGAGTCAAGAGTCAAATTAGAAGCTTATCACAAAGTCTATACTTATATAGATCAAAGGGTAATGGGAGAACTATAAATATAAATATTTGAGATGGGATAAAGGCTAATTTGGCAGAATTGTTTAGGAATAAAAAAGAAAAGAAAAATAACAAAATGTTTAAAAGTTCAAAATGTTATATTTGTTCTGACCAAGAATTAGCATATTGAAAGAGATTTGGATTATATTTGGATTATATCTATCCTCAGATGTCATTACATATATTTTACTATATAATACCTTTGTTTTTCTATTCTGCTAGTGTTAGTTTTGTTTTGATATATAACATTGCTAAAATCATAAAATAGATCAATTCATAAATCATATTTTGTCTGCACATATTTAAATTTGTTCACATAAATATAGAAAATCTGACTTTTAATTGCTTGGAATTATTTGTTGGGGAATGGTATGTTCCCTATTGGAACAAAGGAGAACACTGGACTTTAACTAGAGCTGTGCAATTTATATCATTGATTGGTATTCTGCTTGCAATTACAAAACAGTCATTCTTTTTCATAAATACATGTACAGCTTATTGATTACTGGAGGCATTTTGAGTATCTTGGTATTATCAAGCACTATAAACTATATGATATAATGTTATACATATGTATCATTCTCCATTAGTTCTTTTTTTCTAGCTATCTAACATCTCTATTTCAATCACCGATCTACTATGTGTCAGCTATTGTCTATTGATTGAATCTGTTTAAGAAAGATCAATCTATTTGTATCTAGGTTGTTTATACAAAACAGAAAAATACAGGGCTTGTGGTAAAAATAAAGTGAAACATGTCATCTGTAAGTCTGTATTCCATAAAATAAAGTAGATCTTCTTCAAGTCTGTGAACAGGACATCAATCAAATCAAGACAAGTATGCTCTATAAATATTTTTCAAACACACAAAAAATAAATGGCAAAATGCTGCTACTTTCTCTATATACATCCTCTATCATGTTCCATATATAACAGCAGCTATTCTTTAGTCTAAATTAAAAGGGCAATTACTAAATTGTCAAAAGTAGATAAGCTGTTGTTGAAATTAGGAGGGCTATGGCTAGTAGAATTTTTCTTCCTTGGTTGTAACATTAAGTTAATACTACCTCTAGACATCTTTAGAGCATTATACAGAAACAAAGTCAACAAAAGCATTATAGGGACAAACACATTGAGGAATAAACTTTAATGTCTCTAATCTGGGTCCACAGAAGTGAAGTCAATAGTGACCTAGAGAAAGTAGTCTCATGATGTGGACAGTTATGGATAGAAGCAGCTGTTCAAAAGGAGAAAGGGTGAGAATTTATTTTTAAATAGCAATCTGGAAATGCCTAACATTCTTTTATATTAACCGTATGGTTCTGGTTGGGAAAAGAAAAGAAAATGATTGTCTAAAGTTCCTTATTCTTCTATTAGTTACATAATCTCATTGGCCAATCAGTGGGCCACGCCTGGTTAATCGGGCCCTGGGGGGAGGGGGTGAGAAATTCCTCCCTAGGCATCCAAAAAATACAGAACCGCGCGGGGGCTCACGCCTCGCAGGTACTTCATGTATTAAGAGTATTCCTTATTCTTATGTTATGCTTTGTGTATACAGAATGTTCATTTTGTATTCTGCCCATTCCCACACCCCTACAAAGCTCTTTTTTACTCCTTAAGTCTCTAACCCCCTCCCAAACTTCACTAACCTACATAATTCTTTTTAACTGCAGTAGTGTACAATCCTAATCACAGTCTAAAGCTGTGCATTGTGTGTGACAACCCAAAACTGTTTCAAGATACATAAAATGGACACCTATTTCTTTAGAATATTTTGTGTTTTTTCTCTGACAGCTATAATTCTTACTAAATGTTGTCTTATACAGTGACGATTCTAACCACTTTTTATCTTCTCTTTTTGAGCTGTTTAACAAGGAATTTTGGTGAAAGAGTCCCCCAGTTTAATGCTTATGATTGAACCATATCATGGGAATCATTGGAATCGTTCTTATGGCCCCCATATGCGCCAATAACACCACTTGGCATTGCTTCTTATTTGCATAGGCACATTAAAATGGGAAAATACTATACATACAAATAAGATCCTATCTAATAGAGATTGGAACACACAAATCTTGTAGTGCAAAGGGAACTTACACCTTGAACATTGACATAACGACCTGGCACAGACCTCAGAAGAAAGGGCATTATCCATTCTCCCCTGAACCAGGGAAGCCATCCACAAAACATCCAGGCTGGTCTATAACATCACCTGGAAGCAATCCTCTACCACGAAAGACCCTACACTGCTCAGACATCGACCTGCTCAAAAGAGACTTCCCTTGACACTGAGAAGACTTAACAACAACAACGACCTGCTTACAGGACAGGGCTCCCTGCATTGCCCTTTGATTGTGAGGTGAAAGGAGAGGACACTCCACATCCTGACTTAAATGTAGGATATGCAGATTCCAGGATCTTTAATACAGAAACATGATACCAACAACAGAGACTGTGTGAAAAATAAAAGTGTGTTGGCACTACAGACAATGTCTTGGATTGGATGATCTAGATTGCCTTGAGCCTATAGTTGGTCTTGTGCCAGGAAACTTCAGGGGTCGGGTCTCTTTGTATTTAGGCCAAGGTTATTTCTTTCCATGTCCCTCATATTTTGGTGGGCCTATGCAAACCACAATTGCCACTCTAACAGCATTTTTACTGTGCTCCTTTGACTCTAATCCTTAAAAAGAACTCACTTAAAATTTGAGGTTAACTTAAGCTAATATGCATGTATATGGAAATGTAAGAAAATACTATGCCTGTAATATTTAAGGAGTTACGTAAGTTTTATGGCTTTAGATTGCCTTGTGTGCTGTTAAGAAATATTATAATGTGTTACAATCTGGGGACTTGAGGGACAAAGTAATTGTACATGGATTCTGTCTTATTTATCTTAATGTTCTTTGGCTGAAATTTCAAAGTTAAGATAATCAGCAAGGGGACTTCTGAGAATTATGTTATGGGTGATTGTCCTTCCACTGTAACTTTACCTTGTCCTCTTTCTTTACATCCTTGTTCTCATAATTAAAAATAAAAATTAAAAAAAAAAAGAAAAAGAGACCAAGTAGTGCCTTTATTAAATTCATTCAGATAATATCAGTTATTTTCAACAGTCACAGCTTCATGGAAGTTATAACCTTTTCTATGTCCCAATAGCCAATGAGTACTAACTTGTAAATGTTAGCACATCTTGCCCCAGGCTCTGACAAACATTGCCCTTAATTCTAAACACAGACAAGAATGATTTAAAATAAGGTCAATGACAGTTGGAAATGATCACTCTGGATAAGAATTGGGTACTGAAAGGAGATAAAGTGATACCCTTTAAGTAAAAATATTGCAGTATATAAAAGGAAAGAAAAAGTGAGAGAGAGGCAGAGTTAGAGAGAGAGAGAGAGAGATAGATAGATAGAGAGAGAGAGAGAGATAGGCAAGAGAGGGCAGGGGGTAGTTGGGAGGGAAACTGGAAACATTGGTGTTGAGAAATGTGCACACACATTGTATGAATGAAACTCAATAGGTAATTGGAGATATATTAAAGTGCATATTAAAATTTAAAATGTATATCAAATATAAACAAATACAAATAAATGCAGTTTTGTTCCCTTCTTAAAAGGTTGGCAATTATCTGTCTAACCAACCCAGGATTCTAAGTAAATTACCTACTCATCTAATTTTGTATAATACATAGTATTTTTGATACAACAGCATTAGCTGTTTCTGTTTCTTGAGTGAATCAGACCAAGTCAGTTGAATCCATTTTTTCACTAATTACACTTTTTAAAAGACAGAATCTCAAAGCAATTTTGTGTACAGTGTATTCTGACAAAAAATAACAACTGTATAGTTATAACTTGGGCTGTTCCTGCACATTCCCACTTATCACAGGATCAATCTCTCAGCCTTCTCTCATCCCTTTACCAACGTCAAACAAGTAATCAACTCAACACTGAGATATTGATTTAAGGGCAGAGCAACTTCATTTTAGGTGAAAGCTAAAGATTGAGCACACAGACATTCTTTCTTGTCTTATAAGAAACTGGTATACTGAGGAAGAATACAAAATAAAACGATTAGTAAGTGAACCAGTTAAAATAACACATACTATATGTTGCCAAAGTAAAATTCATTCAATATCTCTATGTCTAATCCAAAAAATGTTTATGATTCTATTGTGAATTTGTATACCTTGACATAATTTGTTTAGTCTTTACTTACTCTGAAAATGTGAATATCATTTATTTATCTTGTAAAATACAATTCCATCTTATTTGAAGTTTGCATGATATATTTCTATCAATTTTACAGATATAACATAGCAAATTTTGTTCAGATCCTAAAATAAAAAATACCAAAAATAATGGCATTGATATATATGTTGTAAGGAGTATATTCTGTTAATATAAATACATTTCACTTATATAATATTCAGTTAAGTAAACAGCTCTATGTAAATATCTCAGTCTGTTTTAATCAAATAACAAAATATTGACATTATTGTCTTACAATATGCATAAGAAATTTTTGTGCATTATCTCTCAGAAAATCCAATAATATAAAATATTTTCAATATAATTTATATTATTATGAGGCCTATTATAGAAGCAGATTTGCAAGTTATCCATATTATGAATAGCATTATAGGAAATACACTTACCCATTGTGTTTGAAAGGTTAATGATTATCAAAGGTATACTGATAAACAAGGACTCAATAATATCGAACTGAATAAAAAGAATGACTTCATTTTTTTAATAAATTCATAAAATAAATATCATGACAATCATTATAAACCATAAGTTATTATAATGTTTTTCTCAGTCATTTGAAAAATAAATAATATGGATATAAATGAAAGAAGCTATAAGTAATATTTAATGTGTATTCAAAAATTCAATCGCATAGATAATTTCAGGATATTGCTATATGTAGAGTAGACATTAATTGAATATGTATTTACCAAATGTATTCCACATATTTAGCACAATTAATTTATATAAAGGATTTATGATATGTTAACACATAATGAGATAATTATGAGTTTGTATTGTATACACAAACACAAAATACATGTTTATTTTACACTGAGAATTTATTTGAGCATGATATCCATTTCACAACAAGTTTGGGGGATTAGTATAGCATATTTAAATAAATTTTATTCATATTATAATTTTATTTATATATAATAAGCTATCTTCATTATTTTATAGAGAAATATTACGAAAAGTGTTATGCAGAATTTTATATTTAAAACAAGCTTTGTGAATTCTTTCCATCATTTACTTTTATAAATGTAACATGATAAAACAATGTTATATATAGCATTCCTCGAAAATATTGTACAATAGAAAAATACTACAGTATATTTCTTACTAATCATCTCAACTAGAAAAGGAGAGATATTTAAGCAAAGTAGGATATTTACAACAAACTATAATTTCAACAAATAGACTATCCTGAGATCACCAGAGACTACCAAAATCATTGTAATAAATTCCTTTTGTCCTATCATGCATTCTTAATACCTTCTGCTATGTAGATTCCTCTACTCAATGCTCAGTACTCCAATCCTTTCTGTTTTGTTGGATTTTTATGAGTGTACAGGGTTCATTTTAAGGTCCTGTGTTCTGTTACACCATCTGTATAATGGTGCAATTGAGATATACTACCCTATTATTGTTACTTAATTACAAGACCTCACTGACCTTTCTCCTAGATTTCTAATAACTTATGAATCTTTCACTTAAAAATATTACATTTTATTTTTTGAGTCAATATATAAAATCTTTGGTTTTTCCAAAACTTTGTTACTGAAATAGAAACATCACAATTATATAAAAATAATTTATAAAAGAATAATAAATTCTCTAACCAATGCTGTTTAATTTTTTTGTTTTGTTTTGTTTTTTTGGGCCACACCCGTTTAATGCTCAGGGGTCACTCCTGGCTAAGCTCTCAGAAATTGCCCCTGGCTTGGGGGGACCATATGGGATGCAGGGGGATTGAACATGGTCCTTCCTGGGCTAGCGCTTGCAAGGTAGACACCTTACCTTTAGCGCCACCTTGCAGGCCCCTGTTTAATGTTTTTAACTCCTCATTTATTTAATCGCTTTTTCTAGTACACCAGTTGTATTACACAGAGAAGTAAATATAATTTATTTTACCTTTCTTGTTAATATTTATGTGTTTTTGTCTTTGCACTTCACAGTACCCTCAAAATTAATATGGCATTATTGTCAAATAATACATATTTATGATAAATAATATTCATTGCTCAGTTTCTAGTATTATGTCTTAATTATTCAACAATCTGTTAGTATATATTTATATACACAAACAAATAGAACTCAGGTTAATACTAATATGGCTGGATATCCAATTTCATACTTCCTTTATTTATGCTCATAGTTATCTAATTTAAGGTAATCATAGGAAAAGATGTTCTCAGAATCTCTCAAATGGTAAACAAAGTTTTCAAATATACTATACATATAATTTGAATGAACAGGCATTTTATATATACTTTGATGAGTTATAGTAAATGTGAAGCTCATGCTACAACCACTTGAATCATACAAAATGTCAAAAATTTGTGTTCATTTCAGAAATTGCTGCTATGTCCCTTCCTGTCATTTACACTCCACTTCATTATTATTTCCATTACTGAACAATGATTTAGCCCAGTCTTAAAAAGCATATTAATTAAAGTAATCAAGGATTGAAATTCTGTATTAAATATTCTATTAAGACATTGTATTAAAAAATTGCTGCACTGTTTCTAATAGGGCTTGAACCAGACAACTTGGATAAAATGGAGCATGTCTTGTTAAGACATTCTTGCAATAATTTTCAGAGACTAAAGAGAGGAGAGCTAAAAGTTTCAGCCCACTACATGAAGCTCACCACAATGATGTGTGAGTGCAGTTAGAGAAATAACTACATTGAGAACTATCAGAATAATGTAAATGAATGAGGGAAGTAGAAAGCCTGTCTAGAGTACATGTGGAGGAGGGGTGGGGAGAAGAGAGATTTGGGGCATTGGTAATGGGAATGTCACACTGGTGAAGGGGGGTGTTCTTTACATGACTGAAATCCAACCACAATCATGTTTGTAATCAAGGTGTTTAAATAAAGATATTTTAAAAAAAAGAAAGAAGAAGAAAGATAACTACTGACTGGATGTTGTTTTATTTTCATAAATATCTGTATTTAGTATAGTAAAAAATAAATTTTCAAGATTATTGCACTGTATTATATTCACAGTCACAACACGGTCTTATAGCCTTCACCTTCAGCATTTTGTAATTTTATTTCTAAAATTACAATTAATTATAAATTGCACTATAATCTTGAGTAATACTAAAACATTTTAATGATTAGGATGCATTTTATATTGCTTTTGAAAATGATATCTTTAATTTTGACTTATTCTTATTTTTAGAGAGAAAGTATGTGTGTGGGGTTAAAACATGAGATACTCAGAGGATTACTCCTTGCTCTGTGTTTAGCAACAATTTCTGGAGATGCCCACAGGACCTATGAATTGTCAGAGTTGAAGCACTGGCCATTGTCTTATCTCTGATGCCCATAATTGCATTTCAAAAAAAAAAGTTCAATTAATTGAATTATTGGCTTGAGTAAGTTATTTGTGTATTCTGGAAGTGAATCACTTCTCAAATGTGCTTCTAACATATGCTTTGTATTTTAATATTATTTTTTCATATTTTTATTAATGTCTTTATCTATACAATTTGATTACAAACATGATTGTAGTTGGGTTTCTTTCTTACAAAGAACACCCCTCTTCACCAATGTGACATTCCCATTACCAATGCCCCAAATCCCCGACCTCCCTATCCCACCCCCAGCCTGTGCTCTTGACAGGTTTTCTACTCTCATTCACTCACATTTTGTTATGATTGTTCTCAGTGTAATTATTTTTCTAACTCGAATCATTACTCATTGTGGTGAGCTTCATATTGTGAGCTGGACCTTCCAGCACTCATCTCTATTGTTTCTAGAGAATTATTACAAAAATATCTTATTTTTCTTAAAACCCATATGTGAGTGATACTATTCTGTATCTATCTCTCTTCCTCTGACTTATTTTACTTAGCAGAATTGATTCCATGTACATCCATATATAGAAAAATTTTATGACTTCATCTCTCCTGATGGCTGCATGATATTCTATTGTGTATATGTACCACAGTTTCTTTAGCCATTCATCTGAAGAGCATCTTGGATGTTTCCAGAGTCTGGCTATTGTAAATAGGGCTGCAATGAATATTAGTGTGAGGAACGGATTTTTGAATTGTATTTTTGTGTTCCTAGGGTATATACCTAGGAGTGGTATAGCTCGATCATATAGGAGTTCAATTTCTAGTGTTTTTACGAATCTTCATATTGTTTTCAATAAAGGCTGGACTAGAAGGCATTTCCATCAACAGTGATTGAGAGTTCCTTTCTTGCCACATCCCCTCCAGCACTGATTGTTTTTATTCTTTGTGATATGTGTCAATCTCTGTGGTGTGAGATGATACCTCAGTGTTGTTTTGATTTGCATCTCCCTGATGATTAGTGATGGGGAGCATTTTTTCATGTGCTTTTTAGCCATTTGTATTTCTTTTTGGTCAAATTGTCCATTTCTTCTCCCCATTTCTTGATGGGATTAGATGTTTATTTATTGTAAAGTTCTGTCAGTGCCTTGTATATTTTGGATATTAGCTCCTTATCTGATGGATATTGGGTGAATAGTTTCTTAGTGGGTAGCTCTTAAATTCTGGACACTATTTTCTTAGAGGCAGCAGAATCTCAGATTAATATTCCCATTTGTTTATCTTTGCTTCCACTTGTCTGGAGAGTGCTGTTTCCTCCTTGATGATTCTTAATTGAGCTTAGTTTATTTTTGAGTCCACACTAGTGGATCTCAGGCCTTATTTATGACTCTGTGCTCAGGGTTCAATCCAGGCAGGGCTCAGAAGACTTTACCTAAAGTCAAGTATCTTAACTCTGATACTACCTCTTAATCAAGTAAGATTTTATTATTATCTAGATATATTTATAGATACATAATTTTTATGGAGCAGAAAATCCATATTAATATCCATTTACTGAAGATGGACTATTGAATCAGCACAATACCAATGAAACTAGTGGAAACATTTTTGTATCAACTTGATAGACTTATTTAAGAGCTAAATAAATATGCAAAGTCATAGAATATATTTGAATAATTTTAAAAAAATTGAGGTTTAAAAATATTTGATGTAATATTTTACTGAAAATAGTATTGCTTTAAACTTAGGATAGGGTAATAGAAAAATGACACTTAATAAAATTTAATTTACCTTTTACTAAATAGTAGAAAATGTCATGAATAAAAGATACTCTAACAAGTAGTACTGTAATTATAATATGGAATATCAAATGGCAAAATTATTAAATTAAAGTCCTTAATATCCTGACTTATACCTCAAGTAATAAAAATATCTTAAAATAACTCATTGTCAAGTAATTTGAACATTTAAAAATATAAAATTTTCATTGAAAATGTAGAACAAAATTTGTGTTATTTTGATGCCATAAAGTTGTATTTGAATTAATTTCTTTATTTTTTTTGAAATTTATTTCTTGTTTTCTTTTAAAGGATGACAGCCATTGGTGTGCAGAGCTTACTTCTGGCTCTGTATTTATGGGACACTTCTGACTGGTTACTAGAAATCATATGTAAACCTGGAGATTGAATCTATATCATCTGCATGCAAAACAATTACATTATTTCCTCTACCATTGCTTTGGTCTCTATTCACTGAACTTTATTTTTCAGCTATAGAAGGTGTTTTCTCTTAGTTGTTGCTATGCAGGTTTCTATTTGTTTGTCTTGTGTACTTTTTACTACTATACATAGATTTTTGAACACTCTGCTTTTTTGGATATGAATGGATCCATATTACAAGGCTCTCCAAATGCTAGAACTTGACTTAAGTTTAGTCTTTTTTAAAAGATAATCATTTAGAATTCCTTTCTAATTTTATTTTCCTCTATCACTTTTATTTACTTTTCTTAAAGTAGACTATATTATGTGCTCTTTAAAATATACTTTTATATTTTAAAATAAAAGTAATAATTATGAAAGAACAAGCTGACAAACTGATTTTAATCAAAATCAATGTCTGGTGATGAGCCAGAATAATAACTCAGTAGGTTGGAGTACATGTCATGCAGGAAAGGAGCCTCAGGATCAAGTGCTCCGTCCAAGTACATCTGGAGTTATGTTGTCTTTAATCACCTAGCCAGCAGTACTAGTGTACCATCACTCAATATGACTACCAATAATTAAATAAATTCAAAATTCAAAATAAATCATTGCATGTAATTGTAAAAGAACTTGGGAAAAAGTCATAGAATATTGGAAAAATTTCAAGTCTTGTATCTGATAAAATCCTTAAATTCAGAATGTATTAGTGACTCAAAACTATACTATTAAGAAAAATACTCTTAATTAAAGAGAATAAAAGTGTGACACTGCCTAAAAAGATGAATAACAAAAGGCAGGTCAATAAACTACATATCTTTGTTCAATAAGAAATGCAAACCAGGGCCTGAGAGTTAGCACAGTGGTAGGCCATTTTGTTTGGCAAGCAGCCAACCGAACATTAATGGTGGTTTGATTCCCAGCATCCAATATAGTCTCCTGAGCCTGCAAGGGGCGATTTCTGAATGCAAAGCCAGGAGTAACCCCTGAGCACCACTAGGTGTGACCCCAAAACCAAAAAAAAAAAAAAAAGAAGATTGAAACAAAAAAAGAAATGTAAACTAAACTATTAAAGTATACCATTATATCATAGGGAATATAAAGTTCAAAAGATTAATAATATACAACTACATAATTTGAAGAACTGTATAGAATTTTTTAAATAAATTAAATGTATGTCTACACTATATTTCAGTGAATCTTTCCCTAGACATATACCCAAAAGAAAAATGAAAGCATGTCAATGTTTAAAATGTTCGTGAATATGCATAGTAGCATTTTAGCCACTCAAATTAAACATAAATTACAATCAAAAGGTTTGAAAATGACACAATGTGAAATGTTCACAGAAAAATACTGAAATGTTTTTTAAAAGAACAACTTTGAAACATGCTATATGAATTATTTTTAAAACTTGATATAGTAACTTATGAAAACAGTTATTCAAAATTATGCCTACTATTTCATTTTAGCTAAAATCTAGCATAGCATATATATAGAAGTAAAATCAATTGTGATAGTCTTTGGATGAACTGGACAATGTACTCTAATGTGCATTTCTCATCTTGAAGGTCTTTTTTATGATTATAGTAGAGAAAGAGGAGTGAAAAGAAGCAACGAAGGCATCTGAAATTGTTGACTTGAAAATAGCATACATTAACTCCTGACTCTTTCTATATGTTAAAAGTCACACAACCAATTCCAAACTCACAGCGTTCATTATGAGGTCACAATAATGGACACTGCCTCAGATGTGGTTGAAGATTTGAATCAGTGAAGTAGTCTAACAGACACAAAAGATAAAAAATATTCCTCAATAGAACCACTGTATCTTAAAAAGCACTTCAAAGGAACAAGTCAAATTGCATCTACCTTAATAACTTGCCTTTATACTTTAAGATCTAATCTACTAAAACTTTGTATACCAAGCCTAATTAGAGTACTTCAATACTAGATAGTTGAATGTGTTTTAAGATTGGCTTTGTCAAATAAATTGTAACCAAAATACAACTAGAATGCATTTTTTAAACAACAAAGTCCTTGATTCTATAAAAAAAAAAATAAGTACAGAAAATGTACCTCTCAACTACCTCAATTAGCTTTACAATCATTTCAAATTGCCCTCAGCTATTATTTTTGAAATGCAAAACTGTGGAGACTTTGAGATATATAAATTCCCCAGCTATTATATCTCTTCCAGATTGCAATCCCCATGTATTTCATTGTATTATTTTTAAACTGTTTATAACTAACACTTGTTTTAGATATTCTTTAGGTTTTACATTTTCTCCATTCTCTAAAACATATCAGAGAGAATCTTGTGTTACATAGGCTTTGGAAAAACTAAGTGGCATGAGTCATCCACATGGATTGGTAATTGTGCTGACTAATATTGCTACCTACACAGTGTTCTAGTTAGCAGAAAAGGAAGTTAAATCTCTGAATAAAATTTTAGTCAGATATACTCTAAAATATAAGGAAGTACTTCTAAGTGAAAACTCACATTTGTTAAAGTGTAGCAAGCTAATAACAATAGCTGTAAAATCTACATCTAAGTATTTTTCAACTGTGAATCACAACACGTTTTAGAGAATTTCAAATGGAATAAAATTTATATATCAATATGAACATAAAAGATTCTCAAAACCTTCTTAAGACAAAAATATTAAAGATATTTTCATTCTCTGATATTCTTAAGTCTTTGCTCACAGCTAAAAATAAAGCACTAAGGACCAAAAGGTTTATTAATCAATAGTCCTCAAACTACGGCCCGCGGGCCACATATTGTATTTATTCCCATTTTGTTTCTTCACTTCTAAATAAGATATATGCAGTGTGCATAAAAATTTGTTCATAATTTTTGTTTTTACTATAATCTGGCCCTCCAACAGTCTGAAGGACAGTGAACTAGCTCCCTGTTTAAAAAGTTTGAGGACCCCTGATAATTCATCTTAACAGTATTTTGAAAATTATTTATCTGTTCTTTAAAACTTACTAACTCAGATAATGTTTGTATATAAAACCAAGTTTTTATATATATATATATATATCACTAGTAACCTGTTGTCAAAACAGTTTTTTTTCCTGGTAGTAATTCTGAAGAAAGTGAAGAGAAAGGTAGAAGGAAAGTTTGAGTGTTGAAAAAATATTTATTACTTGTTTCATAAGCACAAAAAATAGCAAATGTGAAATCAGAATAGACCTAACCTTGGAAACTGAAATAAGAAAAGGAGGCCAGATTCTGAACACTCCTGTCAACCCTTTTGATCTTATTATTATATGACACAGGAGAGAAAAGTCCTGCTGCTAGAAGGAAAAAAAAAAATACAGATCATAGAGGAAAAGGAAATGTCAAGGAGAAAATAAGGTTAAATTATAAAATCATAACAAAAAGTAACAACATTGGATTGCATGGAATGCCAACTTTACAATCAAAACAGTGATTGGAAAAGATAATAAGAATGAAACAGGAAGAAATAAAATGAAAGAGTTATTAAGGTCATTACTCAAAAGTACAGAAACTAGTTTCCTGACTTTTCTGTTGAAGAATAATTTTAGGGAAATGTGGATTGCATGTGCTCTTTTATGATAAAAATAAAGTAGGCATTTAAGCGGTAAATTGTTATTCTTTGAAGAATGAACACACCAGGGGCCGGAGAGAGAGCAGGGAGGTAGGGTGTTTTGCCTTGCATACCGAAGGATGGTGGTTCGAATCCCAGCATCCCATATAGTCCCCCAGCCTGCCAGGAGCGATTTCTGAGCCTAGAGCCAGGAGTAAACACTGAACGCTGCAGGGTGTGTCCTAAAAACCGAAAGAAAAAAAAAGAATGAAGACACCAGTCTTTATTGTATATTGCCTCATTTACAGGATATTTTACATTTTTACTTTTTTCAAGAAAAAATTTTTTTCTTGGTGTTTGTTTTTTGTATCAAACAAAACAAAGCAAGCTGTATTCAGGGCTTACTCCAGACTCTTGTACTTAGCCACCATTCATGTGGTGATAGAAAAATGAGTGGCATTGTGAGAAATTCAACCCATCAAAGTTGTTTCCGTCAAGTGCCCTAATTGTCAGTATGGTTGCTCTGTCCATCCACCAAAAAGTGTTTCAAAATATCTGCTAAAATTCTCTAAGTGCTAAAATACCGAGTCCTGCATTGAACACGACAATGCAAATAATCTCGAATCAGAACAATGGTAACAGTGAATAAACTTTTCTAAATCCCTACCCAGCAAGGAGGCATTCATGAAAAGAAATGAAAATCATATTTTTGTCCATTTCTGTTTAATTAATAAAATTTAGAAATCAGAATAGTTCAAGTATCAAATAATATTTATTCAGGGGTACATGCTACCAGATTACATCATTAGCCTTGACTGATGCTACAACTTCACTCTCAGTTAATAATATTTAAAATTCCCCTAATGGTCTGTGCAGTCGTCTTTTAAAATTAGTTAGGTAAATATTTTAGGCCAGGAAATACACTCCAATTTTCCAGGAAAAGGATTGGGATGGATTCCAAGAATCTTTGGAATACCTTACTCTAGAGAATCACTAAAACAACACTTCTAAAGTCCTTTTAAAAGGTTATTAAAAATGGTTATTGAAGATGTATTATCATATTGTGATAAATAAAATGATTGTGTGTTCATACTAATAGGAACTAATAGCAATCACATCTTGCTGTTTTATCTATGTATATATTATTTTAATTATATATTTTTCTTCTTTTCATATTAATCTTTTGTTGGAAACAACATCCTTGGCATTTTGAATATAAATCTAAAAACATGTATACCTCTGTACATATATTTATCTTATATGTGTATGTTCATGCATATATGTGCCAGAAAATCACTTTAGCTTTTGAACATAAATGACCCTAAGAAATGTAATTAAATAACCTGCACATATCAGTATTATAGTTTAATCTTAGTGTCAAAGTAAAGCTCCTATATTGCCCTAGTTTTGCATAAATTCCTTATCAGTCAGATGTTTTGTTTGTTTGTGTGAGTGATGAGATATTCTCTAACACTCATCATTTATCAATCTTATTATTTTTCTTACCAGGAATTTGTTCTGTTTTAAATTTTCATAGATATAAATATATTAAGAACGAATTTGTTTGAAAGAAAATGTCACCTAATGGACCTTCTATTTTAATCAATTCGGTGGCCATAGTGATAGCACAGTGGGTAGGGAACTCAATCCACAACATCCCATATGGTCACCCAAGCCTGTCATGAGTAATTTCTGAGTGAAGAGTCAGGAGCAACCCTTGAGAGTGGCTGTGTGTGGCCCCCAAAATCACCCCTCCCAAAACAAGTAAACTTGGTAAATCAGAACTAGCATGAATATTAAAAATACTCATTTGACATTAAAAAAAGTCTAGAATATTTTGTTAAATTTATATAATAATAAAATGTTACTGTTTTAAATATAGGTATACAATTATTAACATGTTAAAATGTAGTCATGTGAAATTAATTATAACAAAGAGATAAATTAATTTTAAGTAGTTACAGTAGAAAACTTAAAAAACAATTTCTCAATAAAATTATCTGACAGTCATGAGCTTAATTCACCAATTATTTCTGCAACTGCCTTTAATTGGCAGGAATATGGCTCTGGGGTGGCACTTGACTTGAATGTGTGAGTCCTGGTATCAACTAGAAAACTGCAATTAAATACTTTAGAAATCAAAACATAAAAATAAAAAAATAAAAACTTGGATCTGAATTTATTTTGCAAGGAAAAAAATCAGCAAAGTAAGAAAATAATAAAAATATAGTTACTGAAAAAATTTTAAGAAAACATATCTATATATGGTTATATATTACATATTACTAATATATAGTAATATATATTATATTACTATATGGAATATATATTACACATTACTAATATATAGCACTAATATATTAAACCAAATAATATTAGCAGGTTATTTTTAACAATGGGAACCAGTAAAGAAAGATAATATGTGAAGAATTTCAGAATCTCATGTGAAATTATTTTAATTTAGAAAATGACAACTAAGGATGAAGGGTTATGGTATTTTCCTTATTCCCTAGTTTCATCCTCAGCACTGCAGATGAAAAATTAAGGGATCATATATAGTGATGCATGGTCCTGAGTAGAAAGCCAGCAGTATGTCTGTATAATTGGTGAGGCCAACCAGAAAAAAATGATTCAGACACAAAAAAAATTTACAAATAATGAGATGATACGTTGAATAATTATGCTAAATGAGTAATGTAAAAACAGTATAATAAAGACACTAGAATGTTTCCTGGCACCATAAAGAAAGAATTTGGATTTGAAAATGATTATGTCCAGAGCCTGTAGTTGGTCTCATGACAGTATCCTTAAGTGTGGAGACACCCTTTCTCTTAAACCAAGGGAATTTCATTTCTAAATCCCCAATACTTACAATGCCTATGCACAAAAGAAAACAAAAACAAAAAATAACTTGCCACTTCAGTCCCCCTTTTTTCCTATTCTTTTTTCTTTTCTTTTTTCTTCTTCTAAATTTATATTTATAGCTTCTAGACAGGGGCTCTCACCAGCTTTCTTTTCTTTTCGATTTTTTTAACAGAACCATAGAACAGAAATCATTTTGTTTTGACTCATATTTCTGTCTTCCTACAAATTGAGAAAAAAAAAGTGATGGTACCAAGGGCAAAGCAGTCTCATGAGCATTGTGTGGAAATAAAAAAATTATCAGACCTAAATACTCTGCCCAAAGTCAACTACAATAGAATTAAGAGACCCAAACTACAACAAGCTATACAGAAAAGGGAATTGTTACACTAGCAGTACCCGGGGCTAAGGGTGGAGAAAGGGGAAGCATCCTGAAAACAGGGACAGAGGGAGGTCAACACTGGTGGTGGGACCCTAATTCACTGTCACTATGTACCTTAAAAATAACTGTAAAAGACTTGTAATTCACATTTGTCTCAATAAAACAATAATAAAAAAAGTCACTGTATTGAAGGACAGAGTTATAAAAAGTTATTTTAGGGCCTAGCAATAGTGCAGTGGTAGGGCATTTGCCTTGCACACAGCTGACCCAAGATGAATCTGAGTTCGATCTTAGGAGTCCCAGATGGTGCCCCAAGCCATTGGCAATTTCTAAGCACAGAGTCAGGAGTAACCCCTGAGCGTCACTGGATGTGGCCAAAAAAACAAACAAAATATTCTTTTAATTTTTATTATAAAAATCAGAAACTCAGAGGCAGGAGTAATAGTGAAATAGGTTTATCTCATGCCTATAATTCAAGTGACAAGGGTTTGATCCACAGCACCCCAAATGATTTTTTCAACCCCACTGGAATAGAGCTCAGAGACAGAAGCCAGTAGTAGACTCTGAACACTGATAGGCGTGTCTCTCCCTCCAAAATACAAAAAGACAAGAGACTAAAAACTATTTTTGAATACTTTTGTATTTTTGGTCAACTTGATTTTTATATATTCTCCATGAATGCAAAGTTACAAAGGTAAGTGTGAATAGAATTCCCGTTATACAATATTCCAACACCAAACCCTTCACCAGTGTCTGCCACCCTCCACAAAAGTTCTAGTTGCCCCCATGCACTCCAGCATGCCTCAGTGGCAGGCAAAATTCCCCCTTTTCTATTCACCATTTCCTATTGCTTCTTACTCTAACTTGTATCACCTTCACATTCCTCACTGGAAATGTTTCTTACTTATCACCAGTTCCTCTGCTCTTATCTACTCATTTTGGATATTTGATATTCCCCTGGAATATTTCTTTATATTCCACATATGAAAAATATCACTCTGAGTTTTTTCCTCTCCCTATCACTAATTTCACTCAACATGGTAACTCTCTACATACACTCACATTACAGCTAATTGTATGATTTCATCTTATCTTCTAGCCCAGTACTATTCCACTGCATATATACACCATAGTTAATTTACCCTGTCATCTGTTTTTAGACATTTGGTTTGCTTCCAGATTTGGGCTATTGCAAATTGTGCTGCAATGAATTTAGAAGTGCAGGTGTCTTTTCTGCATTGTGCCTTTTGGAACTCTTGGATATAATCCCAGGACTGAAATTTCTGAGTCATATGAAAACCAATCGCTAATAATTTGGATGTCCATATTCTCTTCCAAAAAGGCTGGACAGATGAATGAGAGTCCTCTGTTCCTCAATCCTCAACAACACTAGTTTTTGTTCCTTATTATTTATACAAATATCCCTGGCATGAGGTAATATCTCTTTGCTGTTTTGACTTGCAATTTCCTGATGATGAATAATATAGAGAATGTTTTTTACATGTCTTCTAAATTAGTTATAGAACAATAAGAAATTGGATATTTAGAACCCTTATATTTAATGTTAATTAAATTGCATTTAACTGTACATAATATATTATTGTAATCAACTCCTGAAAGTGGGTATCCACATTCCTCTTAGATGTTGCTTCAAGAAACTAGGATTCATTGTGTTCCTTGTAGTTTACTTCTAATATAGTCTCATTTGCCTAAACCAAGTCATTATTATCCATTCCTATTCAGTTCTGTATACACACCAAATATATGTTTTATTGTTTGAACTGATTTATTTATACAGGAAAAAATGGAAAAAAGAACTAAGGAAGAAAAAGAAAAGATGAAGAGAATATATAAAATATGAAGAAGATAAGGAAAATGAGTTATTTTACACTATAAAATTTGTTTGTACCAAGAATTTAGCTAATTTAATATTTAAACATGATAGAAAGGCAAATATAAACCAAAAGTAAAAATTCCAAAAAAATTCTAAAAAATAACAAAAATGTAAATATTGCACACGAGTTTCATAGAGTACTTTCAAACAATGATGAGAGGATACTGTCTTTATACACTTGTATTTGATAAATTGATAAATTCTCAAATCAAGGAGAAAATAAGAACAGATAAGTTTTTTTTTTTTTTTTTTTTTTTTTGTGATTTTTGGGTCACACCCGGCAGTGCTCAGGGGTTACTCCTGGCTTCATGCTCAGAAATTGCTCCTGGCAGGCACGGGAGACCATATGGGACGCCGGGATTCGAACCGATGACCTTATGCATGAAAGGCAAACGCTTTACCTCCATGCTATCTCTCCGGCCTCATAGAACAGATAAGTTTTAAGGAAAGTCCAAGTAATTAAATAATAAAGATGAAATGAGTGACGTGTAATATTTAAATCTGAAAAATAACGTAATACATTGCCAAATAAAAATGCTATTCTTGGGGCCGGGCGGTGGCGCTAAAGGTAAGGTGCCTGCCTTGCCAGCGCTAGCCTTGGACGGTTCGATCCCCCGGTGTCCCATATGGTCCCCCAAGCCAGGAGCGACTTCTGAGCGCATAGCCAGGAGTAACCCCTGAGCGTTACCGGGTGTGGCCCAAAAACCAAAAAAAAAAAAAAAATGCTATTCTTAAATTAAAAACAGAAATAAAATACTATGTTTACCATATGCTTTGCATAAAGAAGACTCAGCAAAGAATCTCAGATTTTCATAACCATTACAAAAAGATAGATACAACCTTGTTGTCACAGCACCTTTGGGTCCAAACAATACCACATGACAAGGTTGAGCACTGAACTTTATGACAGGCACTACAAAACTAAGGATTGTTGGCAAGACACACACATACATGCTCAAACAGCACACATAGCCTAAATTAGAGACATTTTTTGAGGTTGCTGATAACAAAATATACAAAAATTATTGATATTCAGGCTATGAATCACTCATGGGAGTCACTTGGCAAGTACCCTTGGGCTCTGTTGAGTAGTTGGAAGTGACAACTAAGAAGTAGCATAAAAACGGGTGCATGGTCATAGAGATTCATGTATATGAATTCTATAACAGGGGACAGAACTTGGAAGAAGTGTTTTTTCCCTTATCAAGCTTCTAGAAGAATTGGCTGACACCTAATACTAGCTGGTGAGATTCTAAGCAGATAGCCTAGCTAAAGTATGTTGTGCTTCTAACCTATGATTCAGAAACTGGAATAGAAAATACATTTCTGTTGTGTCAAGTCATTACATTTGTGACAAGTTAAACCATAATGCGGTATATCATTATTAGAGAGAATTAAAAAAAGGTACAAAGGTGCAGCAGGCAAGGTTTTTGCCCTGCACACGGCTGTCCTTGACATCATTTTATATGTCTCTCTAGTCTAGATAAACCATCAGAAGTGGCTCTTGAGCACATGCTAGGAGTAAAACTTGATTACTGCCATGTGTGGTCCCCAAGTCCAAAATATACAAACACATAAATAAGAGATTTAACAACACAATATATGAAAAGATATTAGATACATAGAAATGGGCATACCTCAAAAATGACCATAACAAAACAGTGGGAGAAGTTTTATTTTAAAAGAGCATTAATGACATATTATCTGTAATGTGTTATTAGAGGCTGTAAATAAGCTACAAATGACATTGTTGATACAAATGAGATTATTTAAATATAGACACAATGGCAAAGGATGCTAATTTATTACTGTTGGATTTACTGACCATAAAATAAATTTTCTATACCTTGTGCATCTTTCATAATAAAAAATCTTTCATAATAAACATATTTAGAATATTTAGTCATATTTGGAATGATTTTGTAACTTATGTGTGAATATATCTCAAATATTTGAAAGAAATTCAACAGAAACTTTATGGTAAAATGGTCAAGCATTTAGAAATAGAAATGTAGAAGTAGAATATAGGTGTGTTTGTTACAATATTCTTGAAATAATAATGTTCTTTCACAATTATTTACTATTTTTGTTTTGTTTGGGGGCCATACCAATGGTACTAAAATTTTATTAATCTCTCTGTGCTAAGAAATCACACCTGAGTAGTCTGAGCAATCATTTGGGATTGCTAGGGATAAAACCAGATGGACTGTATTGCAGGAATTGCCCTACCCTCTAATCAGGATCTTGAACATTTCTTTCTTTTTTTTAAATATGTTAACTTGACTAAGAAATATTTCCTAATGTTTTTTGGTGAACCATTTAAAAATTGTCTAGTATTCATCTATCTCATTTAATGTAGTTAAAATAAGATACAGGAATGAGGGACCGAAGAGGTGGCTCTAGAGGTAAGGTGTCTGCCTTGCAAGCGCTAGCCAAGGAAGGACCGCGGTTCGATTCCCCCCCCTCCACGGTATCCCATATGGTTCCTTCAAGCTAGGGGCGACATCTAAGCACTTAGACAGGAGTAACCCCTGAGCATCAAACAGGTGTGCCCCCACCAAAAAAAAAAAACAGGAATGCACTTATTTTAGAGTATCCTTAAAAGTCAATTCAAAATTTGTTTTCATTAGGAAATACATCATATAAATAAACTTGGTAATTAAAAATTCATAAAACAGGGACCAGAGTAATAGCACAGCAGTGGGGCATTTGCCTCTGACAGACCCAAGTTCATTGCAAACATTCCATAGGTTCCCCAGAGCCTGCCAGGAGCTATTTCTGAGTGCAGAGCCAGGAGTGACTCCTGAGTATCGCTGGGTGTGGCTCCAAAACAATAAAAAAGAAACAAATAAAAGTTCATAAAACATTATCATGTATTGGGTTGGTTATTCTTGACAATATTTTGAGTTTGAGTTTGTTGTTCTTGGTTATTAGAGACTTTTAATCTGGTGATAAATTTATTGTTTTATCTTTTTTATCTTGGTGCTGTCCTAACTTGAGCTCAAAAGATCTAAGAGCACCCTATACAATTGTTGGCCAACTAAGCCAGTTATACGAGGACCTGAGGGTAGGGTGCTGCTTAGGCTTTGAGTTACAGGGTATTACCATACTCAAGGTATTCCAGGAACTGGCAATCTTAGGGTATGATGTGGTGCCAGGGATTGAATTGGGGTTGGAAGTATGAAAGGCATGTCTTCACCCATGCACTATCTCTCTGCCTGCTCTTTCATAATTGTCACATACATTGAATTGTCTTTTAATTTTCTTTTCTCTTTTTAAAGCTGTTTATTAATTGTTTAAAATAAGAATATGAAAAGTTCTAAAACTCCAATATTTTAGAATTAAAAATATAGTACAGTATGTGAATCACTTACAAGTTGGACATGTAGGACATGTAGGGTATGTAGGACAGTTTACATGCTGCCAAATAAAGATTGACCCCTATATTCTTTCTGGTTCCTCAATCACCACCGAAATAGTTCTTGCCCAAAGAGCCAGGACTAACCTCTAAGCATCATTAAGTATGGTCCTAAAACCAAGAACCAAACATAAATAGAACAAAATTTCTTTTCTCTTTGCACACATTTATAGATCATTGCACAACATAAACAATGACAGTTATCAACTCTTTGTAACACCAGGTTTATGTATTGTTTCTAATTAAAACTGTTTTTGATACCAGAAACTATAGCTAATAAGATGCTTGCCTTGTATGCAGCCAACACAGATTTGATCCTGGTCCCCAGTATGAATCCCCAATCCTCCCAGTAGTGATTTCTGAGCTCAGAACCAAAAATAAGCTCTGAGCACAAACGGGTGTACCAGAAACAAAAATATATTAAAAAATAAGTAATATGTCCAGGTACAAATCATGAAAAATGAAGAATGGATGTATATTATCATATTTTATGAAAGAATAGACTTTTTATACAGTATTTTTTAGGTATAAACTCTAGTAGTAGTTTGCACCTGCTGCAATGGGATTGATACTAGAAGAGTTATTGAATGATTCCAAGATAATATTTATGTTCCATTTTAGATATTGAAAACAGTGGTGTATTTTATCCAATTTATATTTTGACATATAAATAATTTTATTTTTAGAGTAAAAATGATATTTTCTCAAACGCATCATTAAAGTCACAATTCTCATGATTCCTAAATAATTCTGTGGCATAAAAAAGACTGAGTTATAAGCTTTATTTTATAGATCATGCAATTGTCATAAGAAAAATAAAAAATTAATATTCAATTTGTTTTAAATTAAGTAAGGTTTGGAGTAATAGCACAGCTGTAGGGCATTTGCCTTGTATGTGTCCAACCCAGGACAAAAGGTGTTTTTGCCAGGAGTGATTTCTGAATGCAGACCCAGGACTAACCCCTGAGCACCACCAGGTGTGGCCCCAAACCAAATATAAATAAATAAATATACATGTATATTTTAAAAAAACATTAAGTAGAGTCATAAAATTTAAGTTTATATTTGAAATGTTGGGAGATCACTCATTGGAGTTTGAGAGACCCATAAGTTTCAAAGAAGTGAACTGGAAATTCATACAAGATCCAGACAATGCAATATTCTTTGACCTTGCAGTGTCCAGGATACTCCAAATATCCAAAAGTTATTAATGCTTTCTGGCTATACCTATTGATGTGAAGACCACATGGTACTAGATATCAAATCTGGGTCAAGTAAGTTCTAGCTATGAGTGCTAAATTCGATACTCTTCCACTCTAAGAACTATAAATTGCGTTTGTTTATTAATTTCTACATGTTAGTAGTTAATTGTACCCCTACATACATACACTCCTAATTTATATGTATAAATACTAATCCTCATTATCTGAGAATATGATTTATTTGAAAATAGTATAATTGAATTTGGTTGATATGTTCCCATACTGAAGTGACTTGGGAATACAGCATAAGTACCATGTTTTTACAAATAAGAAATTTGAAAAATGATAACCACAGAGAGAATTTTTTGAAATAGTGGAGACTGGAGTGATATTTCTTTAAACTCCAAATATAGACATGTCTTTATCTTGGCCTCTAATTGCCAGAACTTTAAGTAATAGGTTTTACTGATAATATCACTCTATTTCTGGGGCCCTGAACAATAGTTTTAGTAAATTAATTCGCATCTTACTATGCTTTATAGTAAAATCATAACAAAAATTCTAAATTACTGTGTTTATATTTCTTTTACTTTAGTAAACTTTATTTCATGTTATAGTTATTTTAACTTGGTCTCACTTTCAGGCAAGCTCTTAATGTCAAATGGTTCAACTAAAACTTTGACTCTGATGCTAATAAGCTTTTATGAATAATGATAGCCAAATAAATTTTCATAGTTTTTATGGTTTCAATATAAGGACATAGTGAAGATATAATTTATTTAAACACATTATAAAACAGTTATTAAATTTCAAACATGACTATTTTGTGCTTGTCCTTTTTCTTATTTTCTACAATAATATTTTTTCCTAGATATTTTCGAGCATAGAGTAGTTCTTTCATACTCTTCTATCCATTTAATTATTATTTTTTAATTATCATTTTAAACAAAGTTACATTGATCAGCTTAAAGTTAAATACAAGGGTTTTCATATTGTACATCAAATTAATTTGTATTTTTATTAATGCCTTCTTATATAAACTGTCATTTAAATATAAGAAATTTCAAATTCCATTTTTTTGGCTTGTTGTTAGGCCATAGCCTGCAATAGTCATAGGTTATATCTGGTTCTGCATTCAGGGCTCAGTGAACCCTCTGATATGGTAAACATTAAACTTGGGTCAACATCATGCCTAACAAGCTGTACTATCCCTACAGCCAAAGATGTTGTGCATTTCTATGTATCATTATTTAACTATCTGTTTTTTACCAACTAGATAAATTGAAAGTAATCTAGTTTTATGTATATGGAAGTTATAGTATAATCATGAAGTATGATGAAATGTTTGTCAAACTTTTCAGTGGTGTCTTATAAAGAAAATGACAGTTTCCTTGGAATCAGCCAGAATATGTACAAAGCCAGAGAAAAAATTATAGAAAATTCTGGTTTGACTTAGGGTTAATATGTTAATATTGTAGTACTCGTAATTATTCAGAGCTAGCATTCATCCAAGAGTGAAAACTGGGAAGCATTATGTAGCAGTTCTAAATCAAATGGACTTAGAGGAAAACTTCTATTTGCCACATACAAAACAACTTCTTGTATGTTTCAGACTTTCGATCGGTAAAAAGAAATAATAAATCCACCTTTAATATAGGAGAGTCTGCAGAAATTTGGAGTGTATATAATAAAAATTTTAGATAGCATTATCTTATTAATACAATGACTTATATAGTCTTTCATCATTAATATTTTATAAGGGTATTATTTTCAAGAAAACGAATTTAGGAATTTAACATGACTAAATGTCAGTCGTAAAAGTTCAATCTAGCATATTTAAGAAAATAATCATTGTAAGTTAATTTTAATAGGTGAATATAAATAGCATACAGGATTGTTGAAGGCAGTAACATGACACATATATTTAAAGATTATATTTTTAAGTTATTTAAACATGCTTATTCAATATAAAACTCTTAGAAATATGATTAATTACTGGTTATAGCTGAGAAAAATATTATCTTAGCAACTAGAAATCAAAGATCATTGTTTTATTTTGCTTTTTATATGATTGAAGTAGATAATTATATAGAAAGAAAATTATAGAACAGGATGAAATTAGAGGTAATATTTAAACATTTTTATCCTTTTTACTTAGTGAATGCAGATTTTTATCTCAAGTTTTCTGTACTATTTGCTAGTATCATTTTTAGAAAAATTCCATTTGAAACATTTGCTATTATACACTTGATTAGGAGACTGCAGAAAAATGCTGAAAAAATTGCTGTTCTTCCATATTAACATCATTTTGAATTATTTACAACCATTTTGTTGACCACTTTTTTCATCTACATTGCATTGCATTAATGATTTTGCAAACAACATGAATATATTTTGCATATCTCTTTAGCAAATGTAATGTTAACAGTGCTGTTTTATGGAAAATGTCAATATAATTTTTCAGTTAAATGCAACACTATAGTATGGGGCATTCATATTTAATTAATGAGAGAGTTATTGATCTTTAATGCTTTGAATATTCAGTAAATATGCAACATATACTACAGTCTGTTATTACAAATGTTAAATAACTAGTGTCTATTACTGATATATGAATAAAGAAGAGACCTTGGTTATTTTGTTAACCAAAGCACCATTATAATTTGTATTCTATAGGTTGTACCTACATGTTAGTTTATATAGTGTAAGTTTCTCATTTGTGTATCATGATATATTATAATTTGGGCCAAAGAGATAGCAAAATGGATAAGAAATTTGTTTTGCATGCAGCTGACCCTGGTTCAATACCTGGTATTCCTTAATGTCCTGGAGATGGCCAGGAATGGTTATTAAGTGCAAAGCCAGAAGTAAACCCTGAGCATTGCCAGGTATAATCCCAAACAAAAAACAACAACAAACAACAAAAGATATTCCAAACTGTATAATACACTGCTATTATATTATAGCATTATTTTTAAAATGTTTTCATTAGTAATTATGCTTTCATAAAAGCCAGCATTCTCAGAAGAATTCCATTAAGTCACAATCTTTTATAATATTATTATAATTTTATAATATTTTAAGTTGAATCTGATCTAAGTATATGACATTCTTTTAGACACAAATATAACAAAAGTTACATATACCAATTTTTTAATTTGGTTTTATTATATCAAAAATTAAATGGGTAGTCATTTCTTTTATTATCTACTTGAATAAGATATGACCTAAGATTTGAAAAAGTAATATATAGATTTAATGAATGGAATTGTTATAAGAATTGGCCTGTAAGGAATGATGTGAGGGCGGTGGCTAGAAGCCAAAAGTCACAGCTGAAGTCATTAAGTAAACAAACACCTCAGTCCCACAACTGTAAGAGAAAGAATTATGCACAACCACTTGTGTTTGTTTGGAAGAGGATCCTGAGCTCCTTAAAAGTAAATGTATCCATGTCAAGACTTGTATTGTAGTCTTACATTGCACCATGCTGAGCAGATGCTCTGTCCAAATTATATTGGACAACTAATTCATGGAAACTCTGGTATTACTTGTAGTTTATTTTAAGTCACTCTGTGCTGCTTGTTACATAACAACAGAAAACTAATTCATGTTAACTCATCTAAAAAATTGCTCTTATCTACTACATCTCCCAATTATCTCCCAAACTTGCATCATATATCATCCCTTAGAAATTTGGGATAAATTATCTCCATGCCCATCTTTTCCCTTGGTAATTTTACTTTTACTTACTTTTATTTTCTCAGCTGTTATATATTATATTGTAGCATATATTATATTATGTTTTAAACATAAGGATTGTTCATTATTATATTTTGAGATTATCTAACTTAACGTAGCCTACATATGGATTCCCCACACCTATAGGAAATGTCTATTAATTCATAATTTAAGGGGTCTACATAATCCCCAGCTGAATTAGAATATCAGGTTTTCTAAATTCTAGCTTAAACTTGCAGAATTCAAACTTTAAAGTGTATAGAGAGGTTATTGCTCTAAAGATTTTCCCTTTGTTCCTTTTTTATCTTTAAATGTCTAATACCCTATTTTTCCTTCTTAAATTATTCATTATTCAATGTTCAGTTTAAAATTCAATTTCTCTTAAAAGTCTCCCTTACTCTCTAGACCTTCTGACTATCACCCAACAAATAATGTAATCAATTATTTATTTACAGATAGTCTTCACTAAATTCTATAAATATATGGCCTATGTAAAATTAATCATCACATTACAAATTGATAATATGGTCCATGAAATATAGAGGGTGAATACATTTCTGGACAGATAAGCAAATATCAGAGTCATATAAATAAAAGTTAGCAAACAGTAACTTGTAGTTTCAAGAATCCTGAGTAGGAACATCAGCTATAGTTCTATAAATTGTAATTTCCTAAGAAATGGTAATTTCCTACGATGAAATAACATGAGGACGATTCATCTAGCTCTGCCAGGACATTTTTATAAGTAGCATTTTCCCATGGCTATTTAAGAATAATTTTTAATATAAGTTTTATTTTAATCATAGTGGCTTACATATCGTTGACAATAATATTTTAGGTACATGTTAACAAAAAATTAGGGGAATTCCCATCACCAAATTGTCCTCCCTCTACCTCCGTTCCCATCCTACCTCCCATATCCTCTTCCTTCACCCCCGGGGCTGCTAGGCACTCCTCTATGCCTAGCTTAGTACTTAGTGGTCTTACACCTGTTTGGTCTTGGTACCCCCTTACCCCCCCCAATTGGGAGGCGGGACTAAATAGTTCAAGTTATGTGGTTTTGTTTGAAGAAGAGAAAACTAATAACCTGGGGGAGGGAAATCAAATACTAATGGACAATTATTGCCAGCAGGATACAAAAAAACACAGAGGTACATGAAAATATTTATTTTTAGGTGCCCAAAAGATAGATCAGGGATTTAAGCAATGCTTTGCAGAAGACTAGCCCCAATTTGATCCCTAACAATGGTCCCCTGACACTGGATACACAGCCTTACAAGTCCTTAAACATTGCTTGGGTGGCCTGGTAATCCCTTGTACTTCAAACCAGAGGAGCTACATTGTGATCTCAGAGCAAAAAAGTCTAACTATCAGCCTAGTTGAAAACATGACAGTGCAAATTTTACACTTCTTCTGTTAGCATGTTCAAACAATTGTCTCATGTTTTAAGTTAAGTATATTGAAAATATATTATAAAATAAAACCAAATAATTTAATCTTACATTTATTTTACATATGTGACATAAATATAATTATTGGAATGTAGTGCTTATTTATTGAATTTAAACTATAACTTACTATAAGTTCTTATTTACCATAAGATGAATATGTTCCTTGCTGTCATAAAATTAGGTTCAGGTCTAGTAATCATTGTTTTGTAAAATTTTATATTTTAGATGAAATAAAATTGAAATATGTAACTTAATTGATAATTTAGTCACTCCCTTTGGTGACTATTTATTTGCTGTATTTAGATCTATAATTGCATGTTATAATCTTATAGTTAAGTCATTGAGGAAAAAAATGTCACCAAAATACCCTGAAGATATAAGGTACTTAAAAGCCTAATTTCTTCTAATCTGAAATTTATATCCCACAAAACTATCTCACATTAGATAGCAATTAAGACCTTTATTGATCTCTCAGAGAGCAATTATGAATAGTCATAAATGGATATAAAATGAACAACCTTTATTGTTTGAGTGATTGCTTTGGTCAGTATAAAGAATCTGTAGCCTTCTATTTAGTAGAATTAGATTCCTTAACATAGTCATTTCTCTTTGCAAATTATAATATGGTAGCCTATTAATGTTGCCTTGATTTTAACCAAATGACTTTGTATATATAAAAGACTTAATATCCTATTAGTAACCCCATCATTCATCTAGTCCCCTAGGCTTAGTTCTAATCATAGCTTCTACTATTACACATAATATTGGAATGTTAATATAAAAAGTTTAACAAATTGGAAATTGAATTGCTGAAATTAAATGCTACTAATAACTATCTTGAAGATCATATTTGATTTTCTTTTTATATACCTATGAAATCTATGTATTATATTCAGTTTAGCAATATCTCTACCTTTTTATAGTTAGAAATCTACAAGAGAACATTTATGAGTGTGAGCAATGCATGCTATTATATAATAAACATAAACCCATTTATAAAATGTACAATACATTAATTTTGTGCAGCTTAAAGTATCATTGTATATTTTTATTACTTCCAAATGCTGATACTTAATTTCAGGGATTATCTAACTATGAAAACCACTATTTGAAAGCAAAATAAACTAAAGAGATTTTCTATAAAAGCACAGTCATAACATTATAAATAGCATGAATAAATCAGAAATATCTCTATTAATATATGAATAAAAGAAATGCTTTGAAGAATGACAAGAATAAACCTAGAATTGAGTATTAAATAATAAACACATATCTAAAATATATTCCTACTAATAAATTTAGGCATTTTACTCATTAATAAAATTAATATAATTTGCATGACTTTATCCACCCACAGTCAAGCCTGCTTAATGTAAAACAATAGCAAAATACAAAACACAAATTGCATAAACATCAATGTTATGTTGAGTGCATAGTATTCTAATAAGACACTTGTGTTCTAAAAGCATGCATTTTAGTAGCAAACTTTCATTTTTTAACCCGACCACATGGAATTTAATATGTCTAATCAATTCAAATTGTCCTATAATATTATAATTGAAAGTTACAGAGGAATTTTTTAAATAAAAGCACATAATCATAAAATCTATTTCTGAATCAATAACTTATTTTCAACAACATAAATTTATCTTTGATATTATATATTCTAGATTATATACTGTTATAAATTTATTAAAATATGCGTGTGTTCAATTATACCACAAAGAATCACTTAGTCCATAAAAATAGTCTTAGAACAATTTGAAAAGGGAAGGTTTAATGTTTTTGAAAAAATATTTCTGAAAATGTAAATGCAATGCAAAATAATTCATTTTTATCAATGAAATGGTAAATTGGAAAGTATAATCTTATTTGTTTAATTAATATTATAAAATCAATGCATAGATTAAATTTTGTGAGAATAGTATGATTATATAGATTTCTGATAAAATAGGACATTTAAACAAATGTTAGGTGGAAATGTTAGATTGGAAATAGAAATAAATAATTTTATATGCCTTCCAATGTTTGCATTTTTTTTTTTTTTTGGTTTTTGGGTCACTACCGGCAGTGCTCAGGGGTTACTCCTGGCTCCATGCTCAGAATTCGCTCCTGGTAGGCTCAGGGGACCATATGGAACGCCGGGATTCGAACCAATGACCATCTTCATGAAAGGCAAAGCCTTACCTCCATGCTATCTCTCCGGCCCTGTTTGCATTATTTTAAAACTGAAACTGACAGGTTAATTCATAAATGTTGCACTTGGAAAAGTTATATTATATGGTAACATTTGTAATAGATAAGAAACATTATTTTCAGTATTTGTTAAGTTAAAACATTTCCAGACTAATATATCTTTTAATGATATATAAAGTATTTACCTTAGCTAAATTATTTGAAGAATATATATTATTTATAGTTTGCTTTAATCACTGTTAATTTTTCTGAAGAATATTTTAACCAACTTAATCAATGTAAAATATTCCTCATAATTTTGCTGTTGCATTATTAACTTTGATGTTATAAAAATATTTAATATTTAGGCCCATAGATGTTCATTTAAAAGAAACTTTTCTGCAGAATTTAAGTAATGAAAAATATCCTTAATCCTCACCTTTCCTAAGAAAGGAAAGCTTTGGGGCCGAAGTGATAGCAAATCCGTACAGCGTTTGCCATGCATGCGGCTGACCCAGGACAGACCTGGGCTTGAACCATGGTGTCCCATGTGGTCCCCTGAGCAAGGAGCAAATTCTGAGTACATCGCCGGAAGTAGCTTCTGAGCATCAACATATTGCTCAAAAACAAAACAAAACAAATAAAAAACCCAGAAAACAAATGAACAAAAAAAGCTTTTACCTCTACATAATAACAATTGAACAATAAAGCATAACAATCAAACTATTAACTGATGCTTGATGTGAGAAATTTAGCTTTGCTTCTAGTTTTCTTTATTCTATTATGCTTCAATGAAACAATAATTTTTATTTTAAGTTATACTGTTGATTTTTGAGTGTTTAGAGAAAATTTGTAATATATAAAACTGTTCAGAGCTATATAAACTTTTTATAGTGATATATAAGCATAGGAAAATGTTATATGACAAAAGATAATAATGATTAAAGTGGTCAATTATGTCGGGACTAATCTTGTAGCTACCTTTCTACTTGCATTTTGCTTTTAGTACTGTGGAGTAAAGTTCTACCTTTAAAATATTACAAATATTTATACACTTATAAAAAAACTGTAGAAATTTCTCAATTTTGCAGTTTAAGAAGTTTCCTCCCATATTGTCTCTGCATTCTGCATCTTTGTTACTTTCTCTTTCTGAGCATGTTTTAGAAATATGCCCATAGACATCCAGTTATACACAAAAGAATATATCATATGGTACATCAGAATTGAAGCAATCATTTGCTATCACAGCTTACTGATTCTACCACTGTGTTATCCACTAATCCAACGTTTTCTGAGTTAGTTACTTGCCAAATGGTTATTCATTTTGAAGAAAATCTGATAAATCCGATAAATTTTCATCATAGGGATTAATTTCTCAATCATATAAATTCAAAATCCATTATAAAGATTTAAAAGAGCATGACAATATGTCTAACATACTGAGGTGTTGAATTGCAAAATATTTTTGTTCAATTTGAACAGCTTATTACAGTAAACAAGAATCTGACATATTATAGGATTTTATTTTAAGAATAGCTACCAGTGGGGCCAGAGCGGTGGCGCAAGTCGTAAGGCATCTGCCTTGTGCGCTCCCTAGGATTCCCCAGTGTCTCATATAGTTCCCCAAGACAGGAACAGTTTCTGAGCGCATAGCCATGAGTAAATCCTGAGCATCACCAAGTGTGGCTGAACCACCCAAAAAAAAAAAGAATAGCTACTTGAACCACACATAATGCCCAACAATCCCTGCTCTGTTAAAATAAATTTTTTCAAACGTCTAGCCTACTTTATTTTTTAAATTATCTCATCAAAACTGTGAGAAAATTAGAAGCAATTTTAAGTTTGTATTTAATTATTTGCTCCATCATCCAGACTATTTTCTGGCAAATAGAAGATCTTTTTAAAAATTTATTTTAAAGAAAGGATGTTGAAGAGGAATAAAACTGAGGTTTTTGTATTTTGTGGTTCATTGACCCTCAACTGTAACACTCAAGACTCAGAAAAATCAGGTATTATCAGATAAGTAAAAAAATTTTAAAGATACCTTTACTGTAAGATTTTAGGAATTAATTTTCTATATTCTGAGGTAATTACAAATTCACAGCATTTGTGGAGTTATTTATATCTAGGTACATACGAGTAATGCAATAAGAGGGGTAGAAATAAAACATACCTTATTTTTTCCCTCTGGACTAAGGAATCTGACAAATTAATGTAGAGTAATTGCACTTGAGGAATAACAAAAAGTAAAACAGTAAACAATATCCAGTCAATATTATGAGACTCCAGAGATCTATGTATTAAATATTGCCAGAAGTTTCCACAGAAAAAGATATCTTCCTTAAATTCATTGTTACCAAAAATGACTAAATAAAATGTGCTTTAAAAATCAAATAATTATATAAACTTGTACTTCCATTAAAAATGAATATAAATTAGGCAAGCCATATGAAATAAAAAATCTGTCTTTACATTGATGTTTATGAAAGATGTGAAGACCATTGTATATCATTTTTCTACCCGGACATTGTTTTCAAGTTACATTTCAGGAAAGGCAAAATTGAGTTAAAAGGTTTCAACAATTTGAAAAGAGAATATAGAATGTTAGGAGGCCAACATAGAAGAAACATATGAAAAACTACTCAGTAGATGAGATTAGGGGGTTTTTGAGCAATTCCCTGAGATGTATGGTGGACAATAGATTTATGCTTGCATAGATTAAAATCCAAAAATCTTTTCACTCTTAGAGTCAATTCACAGAAGCTTTGACTAAAGCTCCCATGTCACTTCTGACTATATTTTTCTCATTGTATTTTATGGATTCTGGTATAATCTAAATGTTTTTAAAATAGCTTGAGTTAGTGTCTGTATTGTATAAAATATAAAATTAGATTCTGATTTTTATTTTTTTTCACGTGACTCTCCAGTTTTCTAATTATCTGTGGAATAGGCTTTTCTTGCTAATTTTACACACTAACCTCCTTTATCATAGATTAACTGTAGTTCTGAAGAATTATTTCCAGGTTCTCAATGTAAATCATTGGCTAAAAATTGATCTTTATTCTGTCATCACACAGTTTTAATACTATAGCTCTATATAAACTTATGGAATAAGCCTAATTACATTGTTGAGTAAATTTATTACATTTTATGCAGAAAAGTACTATTTTACATATTTTTATAAATGTCTATAATAAATGCACTTAAATATATGGAAAATTAATAAAAGATCCTATACTACACTTGTCTTACTGGTAAGTGAAAGGGGAATAAGACAAGAACTTGTAATGCATAGTTAATGGTACAGTGATTAGATCTAAAATGTCAACATTTTGAACAGAAAAAAAAGTTTCATCTATTTCTGCTGTAATTAAATATTATAATTCAAAAAAACCTCTAGGAAATGTACAGCTTTACAATTAGCAATTTTAACACACTTTTATATTCTAAAGATAGTCTTTCCAATATATTAAGTAATAAGTAGTTATTTCAGAGAAAATAGAATTACTAGTAAATGTAAATTATAAACACTGACCAAAGAAAAATTCAAAGCAAGAGATAAATCAAATAATATTATTGAGTCAAAAATTTTTCTACATTTTTTATTTTTGAAAAAATATAATGAGTGAAATAATCCAAACCAGTTCTTATGTTCAGAAAACAATAGCAGTTTTAAACTCATATAAAAATACAAAGTATAATCCATAATAAAAGGGAAAACTTTAATCTAAAGAGACCAAAGAATAAGAAATGATTATCTGCACTCAATTGTTATTATTACTCATATAAATCTAATTGCTATGTACAAGAAGAGATCTAAAACTGCATTAAACAGAAATATAACCAGTGCATTAGAGGGATAGCTTTGAATACAAAATTCAAGGCTTTATTCTCATCAGCACATATGGTCCACTGAGTACTACCTACACTTGGGAGTGATTCCCAAGCATTGGCAGTAGTAACACTAGAGGATTAATTTGGTAGGTCTCCAACTTTAATTCCCCAAAAGAACTAATTCCATGAATGAAAATTAAACTACCTTGAAGATCACAGCATCAGATTTGTGGACTGAATGTTTATTGTCATGTACAATGTAAATGAGACTCAAAGTAAGTGCTCTTGAGAAGGGTAAGAAGATTTTTGTCTGGAAGTACATCCAATGTCATGTTGTGGAGAATGGAGTCAAACCAAAGAGTAGACTGGATCTCCATACTCTTTTTGGATGAAACACAGATCAAATCACTGGATTCATGTATATCTATGCCACCAAGATCAAAGGCCTCACCTGGGGAGAAAATATTCTGACGGAGGATTTGGAGAACCAAAGAAATACATCCCTTAAACAATAATGATCCTCACTGGAGTAAAGGTCAAAAGGGAAGAGTTGATATCTTACCTCAAAAAAAATACACAGTAAGTCATAACACCACTTTATTTAATACTAAATAAATGAAATAAACACCTATTGACTTTTTATACTCTTGACTTTTTAACTTACTTCCTGGCAGTGTTCAGGAAACCTGGGATAAAAATCCTGCTTTCTTGCATATAAGTCAGGTTTCATATCATCTTAGTCCCTCAGGACATGTTTTATTGGTACTGTATTACAATCCATTTTATTTACCAAATCATGCATAGTATATAGCATATTTTATTAGGAAAATAATTTTTGTGGGTTTTGGGTCACACCCGGCAGTGATCAGGGGTTGTTCCTGGCTCCATGCTCAGAAATTGCTCCTGGCAGGCATGGGGGACCATGTGGGATGCAGGGATTCGAACCGATGACCTTCTGCATGAAAGGCAAATGCCTTACCTGCATGCTATCTCTCTGGCCCAGGAAAATAATTTTAAATAAGTTTTACTTATAGTTAAATGAGTATGATCAGCTTTTTAAATTTTGATAACTCCAGGTAAGTCCATATACTCTACTGTTGTCCCTTCTAAAGATATGAGTGCACCTCATATCTTGCTCAACTTTCCAAAGATGGGACATGCCATTTTAAACCTTGGGGAATATGAGTTTTCTATTCAAATTTACATATTTTGTTTTATTTGTTTATGGATTGTCTAAGACAAAGATTGAGGAACTAACTTTTTTTTAAGCTGTTTCAAATTGAATTAGTCTGGTGAAGGCAATGGAGAAGAATCAGGTGGCAATTACCCTTATATCACTTTTGACTTCATAATGACAATTTAATTACACCTTTTCTGCATGTAAAATGTTGACTTTTGCTTAATAAAATGTATCTTGGTGTGATATTTATAATTTGAAATAAATAATATTTAGGTTTCTCACAACATGATGAGATAGGGTGGTAAATATTTCCATGATTTATTTATTACAAATAGACTCTGTAATACTTCTAAATTATCTCTCAAACAGTTTTAAAAGAACTATTTGTCTACAATTTCATATATATTAAAATTTGAGTTCCTTTTATCCTTACTCAAAATTGCAAATACTGACTCACATCCCATAGTCACCACTTGGAAGCTCATTGACCATTTCCATAGGTTAGCACTATTCTTAGAAGAGCTGCAAGCCAAGCCACTAAATGTCAAGGATACTGGTCTCACAGCTGAAAGTCTAAAGTCCCCTCAGGAGAGGGTTGAGCATCCAGCAGCTTCACCCACTCTCCGGAGTTGTTGCCAAGCCAATAGCCCCACTTCACTGCTTTACCACTAATCTCTACACAGACACCTAACTGACAAAAACTCTAGGTATGTGGGTTTGGGGGCTGAAAAATCTGGGGTATACTTGGAGTGAAGTGGGCTACTTATCCCCAACCCTCTGTGGTTTCAGAAACCACAACAGCCACACCCACATCTCCTAGCAACATCTAAGTCATACACCAACTCCACAAACTAACAGTACTTTCTAAGGATATGCAAGCCAAGCTAATAACATTAGTGGGCACACTGGTCTGGCTGCTGAAACTTTGGGTCACCCTCTGGAGAGGGCAGGCCATGCCCAAGCCCTATTGATGTGTTGACAGCCAGCTGCAACCACATCCCATACCCAGTACCATATAAGCCTTTTGACACAACTCCACAAACTCTGGAGTTCCTGATGTGTGGCCAAGTATGCCAACACCTCCAAATTCCTCACTACTAACACCCCAGCAGCAATACACCAAATTTAGAAGTGAAAGTAGTATAGAAGTCAGTTTATCCCAACAAACACAAACAATCATACAAAATCTTCAACTAGTAACAAAAGCTTAGTAAACCTTCAAACAAAATTTATGGCCCCATTGTGAGCTATAACAATTTTCATAAAATTTTTGCAACGGAGTTTTTTTTTCAATAATTCCATGATCACTTAGTGGTAGCAAGTAAAGCATAGTAAAATACGTTTTATTGCCTGAAAGGGCAGGCTTGGGATGGGTAGGATGTGGGAATGTTACACTGGTTGTCGGATTAAAGCCTTGAATGACAGAAACAATTGTGTTATGAGTGGCTTTGTAAGCCATCATTTTAAATACAATGATTTAATGAGAACTGAAAAAAATAGTAAAGAAATAAAAATACTACCTCATTCAGTCACTAAATCCTAATAAATATGTGAGATTAATTCCCTTGTTGAAGACATAATCCAATCAGTGTGGTGGGTTTTGGTAAAGAAAGGGTTTACTGTGTTTACATATCCCCCTTCCTTAAGGAAGGAGATAACTGAGGACTCTTCTCGCAGATGGGGACCCTGCAGGTACTTCTGAGTAGATTGTTACACACAGACGTGCAAGGTTCATCCCATAAGAGAAAACTCTGTCTTAATTTGTACATTCCCTGCAGGCATCAAATCCATTTTAAAAATGGACTGAAGGAATAACAAAAGGGATTAGCACCCCAATAAAATAGCAGTTTTGAATGACAGCTTTGCTGCTTGGGGAAAATTTACCATAATTCAACTGTTTCTATAATGAGGGAAAGCCAATGTAAACCAGCTACCTGGACCCAGCCATTGAACTTAGATAATTATTTCCCAATCACAAAAGAACATCCTGTTTTTCTTTGGCATGCTCTGGTGTCTGTTAGCTTTGCTTTTTATAGCTTTAATTGAAATTTCATAATCACAGAGTTCAAACACAGAACAGATTTAAGTCAGTATACTGGAACAATATCATTCCCTGAGAGCTCTGTCAGTTTAAAAAGAATATATACACACACTCACACGCACACACACATACTCTTGCTTTTATTAGAATTTAGGCTTCTTTTCTTTTTTTGTATAAGATTCTCTGCTCTAAAGATACATGCTATTAAAGAAAAGCCTGAGGCTAAACTCAACAGGAACTAGAGGCAGTTGAACTCACCTAGATTATGGGTTTAGCAAATTTATTGGAGAATTTAAAGAGTAAAAAAATAGAAGAAAAAACACTTGGGAAGCAGCATAAAGCCAAAATGAATTTGGACCAAATCTGTAGAAAACTGATGTGTATTTTTTTTAAAGAAAATGTAATCTGTGATTCTGACTCATTTATAATGACCTTATCAAAATGTCATGTAATGAAAGTTATTCAGGCTCCAATAATTCTTTTAAGCTTCCAAATAGCATTTCAAAATATTATTTTGCTCATTTGATTATAAATGAACTCAAATTCCAAAAGGTCCACCAAGGTCAATACAATTCTCAAGAGTCATCATATTGGAATAAAATTGAAACTCTGCAATTTTTCTTTCTTATTCTGAATTATATGAAAGCTAGTGCATGTTTAATTTACTTGTAGACTTTAAGTTGTCTAATTGCTAGATAATCAAAAAGTCATTAAAAGCTCTATTATAAAAAGAAATAAATGATCTCACATATTTTAAATCATTGCAAAAACATTTGTCCAAATAGTTCCCACTTTTATTTTTCAGTGCATTTGCAGGTTTTTATTTTTTTACCTTTTTTTTTTCTGGGGAATGAGTAAGAGATTTATGTAAGCACTTCAATGTAATACTGAAATTTAATGCTTACACATTTTCCATGGTGTTTTTTTTATCCTATATGCTCATCTACAGCAAAGTTCAGATACTATCAGAAAGAGGTTATTGTGATAACTCAGCTCAAATATTGAGTTGAAATAAGATGTTGCATTACAGGACATTTAATATGCTGCTCCAGGGGCATTAATATTTAGTGACAGAAATAGTATGACTAGGAAATTATTTCCACAAAAATTCAAAGTTACTGTTTAAATCTCTACTTTTAATTTACTTCTCTTCTGATGATTACCCAAATCTCTTCTCTATATGACCAATAATTAAGGGAGATTTTTCAGTGCAGTCTAAGACACAGCAGTCTTAAAAGGCTATCCTGTATGTTCTATTTCTTTAATAACTCTTCTCATTTTTTTTACTTATGTGTCAGAGCATAGTCCTCTTTGCTATTGATCACTCCTTGTGGTCTGAGGGTATCACATGGGGTGCAAGTGATCAAACTACAGTCATCCACCATGCAAGGCAAACACACTACTTATTGTAATATTGTCCTGCGCTCCCAACTGTTTTCTTTTAAATGTCTATTGTTCATACACCATGAAAATGATAGTGTAGATATAGTTAGCTTGTGCTTAGAACCTTCTTATCAACCCATGTTACATCTCAGTTTGACTAAATCCTAAGTCCAACTTAAATCACAACCCTGACTTCAAGAAACCTAACTTGCTAAAGAGAACTGAGCACTGAAACCATAAAGGATTATAGAGAAAGTTCTATGAATTAAATGAGGTGGAGATGTCTGGGGAATCTCAGATTCTTGTAGAGTCTCAAAGACTTGACTTTTTCATATTTTACTATCCTATATGTAGATATATTATTATAGTAAGTATAATAGTAATCCACCTTTATTTTAATTGCATATTTGTAATTATAGCTTTCTCAATGATTAGGTAAACTCATAAAGAGTCAATTTGACCTAATTAGTTGAGAGAGGTAGAAATATTTGGAGATAATTCCTTTGTACATGACCAGAAATAAAGAGTAACAAGCCGTCACAAAATTATTGGTAGATGCATGATTGGTAGAATTCTCCAGTGGTTATACTGTAGAAAAATAGAAGCAAAATCATCAATCATCTTCTAGTTTAGTGGATTGCTCTGGGTAGTTATGTAGGCAAACACTAAGCATACATTGACTAAGCATACATTGACTCACTAATACAAATACTCATGCATTTCTGGGGGCTGGAGAGCTAGCATGTAGTAAGGCATTTGCCCTGCATTCAGAATGTTGGTGGTTCAAATCCCGGCATCCCATATGGTCCCTTGAGTCTGCCAGGAGCGATTTCTGAGCATAGATCCAGGAGTAACCCCAGAGCGCGGTCGGGTGTGACCACCCCCCAAAAGTACTCATGCATTTCTTCTAAGGCATATTTCCCCCATTGGCCCTGAGTAGCCAGAAATTAATATATTTACTAAAAACTGTTCACTATACTGTTCATTATGCTGGACTGTTTGCAGTAGGGCGTTTGCCTTTCAGGCAGCCGATCCAGGACAGATGGTGGTTCAAATCCTGGCATCCCATATGGTCTCCTGTGCCTGCCAGGAGTGATTCTGAGCACAGAGCCAGGAGTAACCCCTGAGCGCCGCTGGGTGTGGACCCTCCCAAAAAAAAGAAAAGAAAAGAGAAGTAAAAAAGCTACTTAAGGTCTACAAAGTGGTGAGTGCAGTTAGAGAAATTACTATACTGAGAACTATCATAAACATGTGAATGAATGAGGAAACTGGAAAGCCTGTCTAAAGTACAGGTGGGGGTGGGGTAGGGAGGATGGAGATTTGGGACATTGATGGTGGGACTGTTGCACTGGTGAAGGGGGGTGTTCTTTACATAACTGAAACCTAATCACAATCATGTTTGTAAATCACTATGTTTAAATAAAGATATAAAAATAAATAAATAAATATATATTTGGAATTTATATTTTTATAGCAATATTTTAAGAATAAAATATCACTGGAATACTAACTTCTAAAAGAGGTTAACCAGGGGCCGGGCGGTGGCGCTAAAGGTAAGGTGCCTGCCTTACCTGCGCTAGCCTAGGACAGACCGAGGTTCGATCCCCCGGCATCCCATATGGTCCCCCAAGCCAGGAGCAACTTCTGAGCGCATAGCCAGGAGTAACCCCTGAGCGTCACCGGGTGTGGCCCAAAAACCAAAAAAAAAAAAAAAAAAAAAAAAAAAAGAGGTTAACCAATATTGCAGGTAGTAAAGAGAGAAGGGCAGGCCGGAGTTATAGCACAGCGGTAGGGTGTTTGCCTTGCACAAGGCTGACCCAGGACAGAATTTGGTTTGATCTCCGGTATCCAATATGGTTCCCCAAGCCAGGAATGATTTCTGAGCGCAACCCCTGAGCATCACCGGTGTGTCCCAAAAACAACATCAACAACAACAACAAAAGTGAGTAGGACCCATTCTTACTACATTCATAACCCAGTTTGCACATCCAAAATACATGATATCCCAAATTACCAGGTGAGTCCCTTGAAAGTACCTGAACACCAGAGTAGAACTCCTAGTCTTCAGTGACTGAGGATCTGATCTAAACAGCACTTTATCCACTTAACATGTAGGTCTTTACTAGTAGCTACTGACTTAGTTAGCAAATTATCATTTAGATCAGTCCTTGTAACCACAATATCTGAGACAGATTTTTACAAGCATTATGGAGTAAAAACATAAACAAAATATGACACAAATTAAAGCTACTTTGAAAATAGTCAATTTAAAGGACCAAAACTTAAATTCCAGGGACCGGAACGGTGGCACAAGGCATAAGGCATCTGCCTTATGTGCGCTAACCTAGGTCAGACTGTGGTTCGATCCCCCAGCATCCCATATGGTCCCCGAAGCCAGGAGCGATTTCTGAATGCATAACAAGGAGTAAACCCTGAGTGTCACTGGGTGTGGCCAAAAAAGAAAACAAACAAACATAAAATTTATGCTTGATGGAGCTCTGTAGACAAAATCATATGATAACCAATTTACCGTGATAATTGTGAGCCCTATTACAAGAACTACATGGAAGTTCAAGGAAATGAATAAGAAATAGAAACAGAAGTGACCACGTAACAGTATAATTTTAGAAAATGAGGAACTGGTTTCTGGAATCTAGCAAACGTGCTTATATAAATGGGCCAAGAAGATGTTAGTTCTAAGACCTGTATTATGACATCTAAAGTATAGATTCTGGTTCTACATGGCCAGTTAAACAATGCTTTTTACTAGAGGCCCTGGTAACCTCAAATAACATACTGGTGAGGACCTCACATGGTACCATTGTACTCATTTTTGGAGGGGCCACACCCAGAGGGACTCTTGGCTATGTTCTCAGAAATTACTCTTGGAGATGTATTGGGTGAACAGGGATGAATGTGCTCCCAAATCCAGCCCTATTATTATACTCTTAATGTCAGACAAAACATACTTTATGACAAAACAAGTCATTCTTGGTCCCTTAGAAACATTGCTTGCTACCCCTAAAATTCATTCTCAGAAATAAAGGAACTTAACAAAAAGTATCTCTGGAATCTAGTTAACCAGAGCACCTCAGAGATGCTCAAATGGTGTAGCAAAAGAAAATAATTAGAAAAAATAATATGATAACATCATTTTTCTACCATACTATCATATACTGACATGAGCTCTTGTTGACAAGATATTAGTTAATTTTTTACTCTAATAATCACTGTTTACCCTGTTTACTCTGGACAGTATGAATGCAAAGAGATGATGGATAAATAAAGAAGGAAGAATGGGAAAAAAGAATAATTAAAGAATCTCTAACAGCACATATATGACATAGAGTAAATGTTTTCTTTCAAGAGAGGATCAATACATACTAAAAAGGCAAAAACGGGTAATAGCAAATGTACTGAACATTGGACTGGAACAATCTTACAAGATTTTAACTATTGGTCTGATTTGTAAAGACTCAGTTTAATATCCTATACCCATAGTATAACCAATATACTCCTTCTAATACCACCAGGAGTGATCACTGAGCATAGAGTCATGAATATGTTCTGAGAACCACTGAGTATTACCATTCCTAATCAAATATTTTAACTTTAACTTTAGTTAAACCTGTGAATTGATTATTAAAGGAAATAAATACATAAAAATACTCACCCCAAAAAAGACTATCCCTATTTTTTTTTTTTGGTTTTTGGGCCACAGCCGTTTGACGCTCAGGGGTTACTCCTGGCAATGTGCTCAGAAATCGCCCCTGGCTTGGGGGGACCACATGGGACGCCGGGGGATCGAACCGTGGTCCGTTCCTTGGCTAGCGCTTGTAAGGCAGACCTTACCTCCAGCGCCACCTTCCCGGCCCCCTATTTTCTGTCTTTAGTAACTTATCGAATAGCATTGGAGATAGTGAGATCATACTTGGGTTCTTGCCTTCCCTGTGGCCAATCCCGATGTGGATCGGCAATTCATGACTCATAAGGTTGCCCAAGAACTATTCACTAGAAATTCCAACCTAGCAGTAAGTAAGCACCATGTGTAGCCAAACACAAATATAGATAGATGTATATGTTTATACATACATTTAAAGATACAGGTACATAGTTGATGATAATATAATTTAGATTTAGCCTATATTGAGTACATGAATTATCAACTTTCATATGTAAGGTGACTATAAAACCATATATGATAAAAAAGCAGTAAATGATTACAGTATACTTTCAAATTCATATAAAGAATGAAATTAAACAGGAATTAGTAACTCAGTAATTCAGTATGAGTTTAGATACAGTTCAGTAGGAGGCTTAAAAGTAATCTCTGATATCAAGAGGTCTCCTGCCAATCAGTGAGCCTGATTTGAAGGCTGGACTGATATCAGAGAAGTAGGGCATTTGCCTTACACGCTGCCAACCCAGGACAAACCTGAATTCAATCCCCAGTATTCCAGATGGTCCTCTGAGCCATCCAGGAACAATTTCTTTTTTTTTTTTTTGGTGGGGGTGGGGGCCACACCCTGTAACGCTCAGGGGTTACTCCTGGCTATGCTGTCAGAAATCGCTCCTGGGGACTATAAGTGTTGCCAGGGTTCGAACCGAGGTCCGTCCTGGGTCAGCCACGTACAAGTCAAATGCCCTACCACTGTGCTATTGCTCCAGACCCAGCAGCAATTTCTGAGCTCAGAGCATAAGTAACCCCTAAGCACTGTTGGGTGTGGCCCCAAAACAGACAAAACACATACACACAAAGTCTATGAGTCAACATAGTCATGAAACTTGCACACTAAATACATGCACACACATCTCTATCATCTTAATAGTCACATAATTTTTGGTAGTGGGAGGGAACAGTTCCTTTGTACATCAGTATTATGATTTAATGTTATTGTGTGTATGTTACCAAAATTATTATATAAATGATTTTAAAATATGAGAGAAGATGTTTTAGATACTCTACAAAGAAATAGACTATATGCCCAATAGACAAATGGAATAGACAAATGGAAATGTATCCTTTATCATTGATTATTAAGAAAATGATAATTTGGCTAGTAGGGTGCTTGAATACAGAGCAAAATCTATCCCCAATACCACAAATGATCCAGAGAGTACTGCCAGAAGTGATCCTTGAACACTATGCCAATAAGAAGTGAGAACAGCCAGCTGTTTTCCAAAATATGAAATGAGAATAAGGACAAATAATATTTCTTTAGCCTAGTGAGAAAAGTATATACTGAACATATGTGAAATAGTGCTTAATATCAGAGAGGCAGCATAAAGAAAAACTCCATTCAGTGTTTATGAGACAGACATCTCCTTCAGTCCTTATAGAAGACAAGATGGAGATTTCTGCAAAAACTAAAACAGAACTACTTCTTGGTATCAATCCTGAGAAAACAAGACTATTAGCAGAAAAGATAAATGCATACCTATGTTCATTTCTGTGTATTTTACAATAACAACAATTTGGGAACAAACCAAGTGCCCAAGGATAGATGATTGATTTGAAAATACACAGTATATAAACTCAATGAAATATTGCTCAGATATAAGAAAGAATTAATTTTTGGACTTTAGATTTGTTTTTGGAATTATACCCAGTAATGCTCAGAGATTATTCCTCCCTCTGTGTTTAAGGATAACTCCTGGAAGTATTTTTGGGTCCCTGTGATGAGTTGGTGTTTGACAACACCAGCAATAATAAAAAAAAATGAAATAATTAGTCACGAGAATGAATACTAACAAAATCTAGGAAATAAGACCCTAAAATAATAATCTACCCTGAAAACTTATCAATAATTTTTGAATAAATGATTAAAATTATTCTCTGGTAAAAACTAAAGACATCGTCACTTCTAAACCACCTCTGCTAGTAACAACAAATATTCACATATTAGAAGTTAACTAAAATGGTAAAATCAAGCAAAATTCAAGTAGGAAAATGGCAGCAAAATTTAATAATTCAGCAAAAATTAATAATTTCTTTAAATGCTAGAGGAATGAAGTCATAAAAAAGGCACAGCCTTGCTCAATGACTTAAGAAACAACGTCCACTTTAAGCTCTTATGAGAATCACATGTGAACTCCCTTGGAAAATACAGACTTAAAACGAAAAGTTAGAATGCAATTATACACAGAGGTCAGGACCACTTATACTAGCAGACTAGGGGTCAAGGGAGGTGGATATGGATGCATGGTGGAAACAGGGGTGAAGGGAAGACAATACTGGTGGTGGGAATGCCCCTGATTCAATGTCACTATTTACCTAAAATATTACTGTGAAAGATTTGTAATTTACTTTTGTCGAAATAAAAAATATTTATTTAAAAAAAGCAATTATACAAGAATATTATTTTTTTAAAAAAAAGAAGAGAAGGCTATATTTGTTAAATCAAATCAGTACTCAAACAGAAGGAAGAAAAAAGATAGGGACAGAGGATACATGCCTGTTAAGAGATCAATAGATCAAGAGGACTTAAATTATCAATATATATGCACCAAAGGAGCAGCAAAGTTTATAACACAACTGCTAATAGACCTGCAAAGATAGATAAGCAGCAGTACAATACAGAGACTTTAACAGTTCTCTCAGATCCACCAGACAGAACATCAATAAGGAAACAAGAGCCCTAAATGAGCAATTAAAAGATTGGAAAAGATAGATGTATATAGAAGTCTATACTCTCCCCAAAGCAAAATACACAATATTTCGAGTTCACATGGTGCATTTTGAATTATAAGCCACATGCTGTGGAACTGTTCAAGTGTCCATAAAGTCACAAAAATAGAAAGCATATCAAAAAATGCTTTTTCAGACTACAGTGCCATAGAGTCAGAATTAACTATGAAAAGACAGCCAGGAAAATACCTAACATTTGGAAACTGAACTAAATTCAATTAAATAACCATTGGTCAAAGAAGATATCAGTGAAGACATAAAAATATTCATCACACAAATTATTAAAGCTGTGTTTCATAGGGAAATAAAGGTCTGAAAAGGAAGTTCACAGTGAGATAGTGATATACATAATACTTTCAGTAAATATTGCAAATCACAATGTTTAAAATGGAGAGAGGAAAAAGAGGAGAGATAGAGAGATAGAGATAGAGAGAGAGAGAGAGAGAGAGAGAGAGAGAGAGAGAGAGAGAGAGAGAGAGAGAAAGAATGCTTGCCCCAGAGGCAAGAAGTGTAGAGGAAGGGTGTAGAAGAGAAACTGGGACATAATGGAAGGAAGTTGATCTTTGTGACTGGTGTTGTATACTCTATGACTAAAACTCCCAAAATATCAATATCTGAAAATAAACTTTCAAAGGATGTGAAATATGTATGTATATGAGTATATTGAATGAAACGGGACTCAGAAAAATTTCATGTACATAATTTTATATTTTAAATTCTTTTTTGTTATATATATTTCAAATATATTTAATACTTTTCAAATTTTCTTTTTATACATAACAGTATAACTCATACACCAAAAATTTTTTTGCTTTTTTTAAAACAAATTATTTTCTCTCAAGTTTTTGATGTGGTGTACAAGAACTATGTAAAAAAACTCTCATTTTTCTTAAAACCCATAGATGAGTGAGACCATTCTGCATTTTTCTCTCTCTCTCTCTGACTTATTTAACTCAGCATAGTAGATTCCGTGTACAACCATGTATAGGAAAATTTCATTATTTCATCTCTCCTGACAGCTGCATAATATTCCATTGTTTATATGTACCACAGTTTCTTTAGCCATTCATCTGTTGAAGGGCATCTGGGTTGTTTCCATAGTCTTGCTATGGTAAATAGTGCTGCAATGAATATAGGTGTAAGGAAGGGGTTTTTGTATTGTATTTTTGTGTTCCTAGGGTATATTCCTAGGAGTGGTATAGCTGGATCGTATGGGAGCTCGATTTCCAGTTTTTGGAGGAATCTCCATATTGCTTTCCATAAAGGTTGAACTAGACAGCATTCCCACCAGCAGTGGATAAGAAAAGAGCTGGAAGTTCCAGCTTACCTCAGGAAGCTCACCACAAAGAGTGATGAGTTTAGTTAGAGAAATAACTACATTTTGAACTGTCCTAATAATGAGAATGTATGAGGGAAATGGAGAGCCTGTTTAGAGTACAGGTGGGGGTCGGGTGGGGAGGAGGGAGACTTGGGACATTGGTGATGGGAATGTTGCTCTGGTGATGGGGGGTGTTCTTTACATGACTGAAACCCAAACACAATCATGTATGTAATCAAAGTGTTTAAATAAAAAAAATGATCATTTAAAAGAAAAATACTCCTTATTAGATATAGTCTAAATCAGGGGTTTTCAAACTACGGCCTGTGGGCCACATGCAGCCAGCAGAGGAGTATGATCTGGCCCGCCAGCAGTGAGCTCTGTTTGGTTGCCAAGATAGCTGCCAGCATATACACTCAATGTCATGGTTTCTCAGGGATGACGTCAACCGCCTTCGCCCACGGCATGTTGTGTGCTGAGAGGGACACTGGAGGGCGCCTGACGCCGCGTGGCGAGGAGTACCACATGTGGGTGACTATATGATGTAAAAAGGCGCCTGCTCCACCCCCAGGCAACTTGGTGTCTGTGTGCTGTGCCTGCCTGTCAGTGAGGTTTTGCTTCACTCCCTCCACTACCAAAGGTCAGTCAAAAGTGCCAGATGGGGGGTTCTGCCCAATTGGGCTGTGGGTGACTCATATGAAAATTCCCCTTTGGGGGTGGTGAGGCGTTCAGTGCTGAAATCAAAGTTAGGGGGTGGGCAGTGGTTGGGAGGTTAGGGGTTCGGTGCTGAATTGCCCATGTGGAAAATTAGGGGTTCGATGCTGAAGCATTTTAAAGGGGTTACACAGAAGAGCTTGCTGCACTGCAAAGTATCAATTTTACTACCACAGGAGTGGATATATTTGAAAAGGTTTGCCAAACTCTGAATGGTTTGGAGCTGGCCTGGGTTAAACTAGTCAGTGCAACAACTGATGGTGCTCTTAGTATGGTGGGGTCTAAGAGAGGAGTAAGTGCTCACATTACACAAGATATGGACAAACATAATCATCCTCATCCAATTGCCATACACTGCCTCATCCACCAACAAGTGCTGTGTTGTAAATCACTGAAGTGGGACTCTGTTATGAAAATTGTGGTATCTTGTGTTAATTACATTAGAACTCATGCACTAAACCACAGACAATTTCAGGAATTTCTATCTGAGGTAAATGTTGCCCATGAAGATGTTCTGTACCACACAGAAGTCCATAGGCTGAGTAGAGGGAGAGTTTTGAAATGTTTCTATGACTTCCACAGATCACAGCTTTTCTACTTTCAAAAAACCAAGAAGTACCAGAGCTCAATGATGCAGAATGGAAATGGCACTTTGCCTTTCTGACAGATATAACAGAGCTACTCAACAGTTTCAATCTGCAACTTCAAGGCAAGGGGAAGCTTATCTGTGATATAGCATCGCATGTGAAAGCATTTGAAGTAAAATTAGGCCTTCTCATCAAACAAGTACAGGAGGAAAACTTATGTCATCTCCCAACAACTCAAAACCTGTCAGCGGACAAACCATTGGTTGCATTCCCAAAGGAAACATGTCTGGCTTCACTAGAGTTGTTGCAAAAGGAGTTTCAATTTAGATTCAAAGAGCTTCATCTCCATGAACAGGACATACAGCTTTTTCGTAACCCATGTTCTGTTAAGATTGAAAATGCCCTTACAATTTACCAAATGGAATTGGCTGAACTGCAGAATTGTGACTCTCTGAAAGACGCATTTAAGTCAAGTAACCTTTTGAATTTCTATGCATCTCTCCCCTCTGAGACATATCCAAATATCAGGAACCATGCACTCAAAATGATAACCATCTTTGGTAGCACTTATGCCTGTAAACAGACTTTTTCAAGAATGAAACATCTGAGATCTCCAACCAGATCAAGATTAACTGATGCCCACTTGCATCACTTGTTATGGCTGGCAGTGACAAATATGGGACCGGACAATGACTAGCTCATTAGCCAAAAGCAGGCTCACAGTTCCCATTGAAATACTGATGCGTGATGTTTATTTATAAATGGTTTTCATTTTATTTATATAAGATATGTGCAGTGTGAGTAGGAATTAGTAGCTCATATAGTCCGGCCCTTCAGCTCTCTAAGGGACCATAATCCGGCCCCCACTTTAAAAAGTTGAAGACCCCTGGTCTAAATACTCGAGTATATAAAATAATTTTAAAAACAATAAAATGAATCATTGTTTTTATTATTTAGTTTTGGAATCTTAACTAACACTGCTTAGTGATTATTCTTTCTTTTAAAGCATTCCTCCTGAAGTGACTCAAAACTGTAGACAAGGCTAAATATTAAACTTGTGTCAATTGCTTACAAAGTAAGCATCCTATTTCTTACATTATCTCATTAGTCCACATTTAAGCTTATATCAGCAAAATATAAAAAATTAAAGTTATTTCTTTAAAACAGTTACATAGTTATCATAGAAAACCATAAAATTAATTTCAGTATTACTAGACATCACAGAAATGCATAATAAATACTGTTGGTTCATAACTGTATATTTATTGAAGCAGTTTAAGTGAGAATTACTGCTAATAGCAGAATCTAATAATAACTCAAAACCTAAAAGGTCCCTAGTGCATCTCTGTTTGGTATATAATACAGTGTAGTCACAATGAAAAATTTTGGAAAATTTTAAGTTAGTTTTATGTACCATAAAAGACAGTTGCTTTTCTTAGTATTAATCTCAACAATATTAAACGGTATGACTGCTCAAACAAGTAGGCGCAAGTATGAGTAGTAGTTTTATTTTTAATAATCCCAAATCAGTGACAACTAAAATGACCCTCAATTGGTAGATGGAGAAATAAAATCAAATGATAATTGTCTAGTAGGTAAGCCTAACACATGCTAGGTCCCAGGTTTAACACTCTGCATTGTCTACCCTGAATACTGATAAAATGTCATGATGTTCTCCCAGTCCAAGCACTTCAGAGTCTAAAGAAGCAATGAATCTCCAGTGTTGTGTGTAGCTGGAAGAGATCTGCTGGCCCCCAGGTTACTGATTCTCTGAATAGATTTTGATAGTTACCCCCAAAGTTAAAAAAATTCTAAATGATTAAAATAAAGAAATCGTGATAAAATTACAAATAATTGATACATGCAGCAATTTGGAGGGTAATACATATAAATTGATAAATAGCAATTTGAAACATTCTATTGTCAGTGAAAAGAGCCTCACTTTCAAATCCCAGACGATTCTTGATTTTATTTATAGAAAATTGCTGAAATACTGACAACATATAGATCGTAAACAGATTTAATGTCACCAAAGTTCAGAGTTGTTTGGGGAATAAAAGATGAAAGCTATGAATATAAAATGGAAGCAAGATGAATTGTTCATAGTGTTGGAATAGCAGTGCATTTTCATTGGAGCATAGAAATACAAATGAACACAGGTGAGAAATGGCATAGCATATTAGTATAAGTACCTATTATGCCAACACCAATTTCCTTACTGATTTTTACTTCAGTCATGTGAAATATATTTATTGAAAAAAGAGAGCATACAATTCCACTGTAACTACTTTTTCACCATTTCTTGTAAAGCTACAATTATTTCAAAATAAATATTTTTAAGATCACAAATCACTACTTCAGAATTTCTAAACTTAGAACATGATAAAGGTCGCAAGACTTATCAACCCTAATATTGCAGAAAACCATTTGATAAATGCTAACAATGAACAACATAGTGAATAGAGGTTATGTAAAACATTTTTAGGACTAAAATGTAATAAAAATATATAAATTTAAAATGTAATTCTTTTCCAGAAGAAAAGTGGGAGGCAAGAATGTTTCTTTGTACACTCTAAACCATTACATTTATATATTATATGAAATTGAACATTAAAATAAATTAGGTAATATAAACTACTGTCTGTAGGGAACATTTAACTATTTACTTTAGATAAGTTCTACCAACACCTACCAACAACTATTCTCAATATGACTTACTGATGCAGATGTACATTCAAGGAATAATAAAAGTATTCTTAATACTCAAATTAACACTAAAATGTAAAATAATTTTTCTTGCTAAAAATAAGAAATTCTTTAGAGAGTTATAGTCTCCATATTTTGCACCTTAGTAGAATTTATAGCTTAATATTATGCCTGTGGGGAAATTACTCCAGAATAAATGTAAAAAGAAACCTTCAACAGTATTTCAACATTGCTTCTTCTTTTCCAAAGACTTGATTGTTCATATCTGTTAAATTTTTCCATAAGTCTTTATAATTCTGGGGCTGTAGAAATAGTATTGCAGGTAGAGCATTTGCTATAAAAAGCAACTGCCTGATATGTGCTTGATTCAGGTACTTCAATATGGTTCTAAGAAACTAACTAGGAAAAATTCCTAAATGCAGAGCCAGGAGTAATATCTGGGCACCACCAGATGTGAACTTAAAATAAACCAAGTCAAACAAACGCACACACACAAAAACACATACATATACACACAAAAAAACAAAAAAAACAAAAAGACACTATACTCTTTTTAAACATACTAATTTTTAAAAGAACATAGTCACTATGTTTATTAAGGGGCTGTAATTGTCATGAAGGAAGTATAAATATATTTATATATTGATTTATTAATTAATGCAAAAAATTGGAATATAAAACTAAAATACTAATGCTATACATACTAAATCTAACATACTAAAATTTATATAAAGAGAAAGAATAAATTTTTCAGTTTAACTGGTGAAATTGTGAAATATATTCATTAAAAAAGCCTTGATCAAAATTCCTAACTGTAAATATAGAAAACATTACAAATGAAGAAAACAAACATAAAGATTAAAAGTGATATTAATATTAACAAATATTTAAGTGTATATTATGTATAAGTAAATGTTTTGTTTTTAGCCTGAACATTTGAATTTAGGAATATCATTAAATTGGCAATATTCCCAAAGTATTGTACAGATTTAATGCAATCCTTCTAAAGATACCCATGACATTCTTCAAAGCAGTGAATCAGAAAAAAGCAGCAGAAAATTTGAATAAACCTAGACCTTATTTCATCATTTCATCAGGATTAAGGAAAATCATAAATAGATAAGAAAATTGATGAAGTATTTAAGGTTAAAATGGTGATAATTCAGTTTGCTAAGTAAGCTGTATTTGGAAATGGTGGCAGAAAGAATTTTGTGATGAGTAAAATGGAGTAAAGATAAAAAGAAATTTAAGAGGACTCATGACACCAAGATTTATTAAAAAAAAAAAAAAGTAACTTGCCCAATAAATAAATTTATAGGGTGAATGAGTGGTATTAACAGGAAAATACAGTTTGAGCTAGAGACATGCTACAATCAGGATTGAATATGTAATTCGAAAATATCATTGTAATGTATGTGTGTATGGGAAGATGCAAAAAAGTAACAACTTTTCCTATTCTTATTAGGAGTCATGAGTGCAAATTGCTGCTGGTGTTGTTAGATCCCAGAATTTGCTACCAATCCTAGGATGAAGGGTCCTGGGCAGAGGGGGAAAGCAGAGGACAAGTGTGGGGAGTCCTAGAAAAAACGCTCCAGGAGCAACTTCAGGAAGATAGTTTGTTTATAGTCATAGGGGCAGGATACTTAGTCAATAGGCTCAGAGAATCATATAAGATTCCCAGAATCAAATCTGGGATGATCTGGATTCTGCAGCATGCAAGACAAACTCCCTACCATCTGTACTATTACTCCGACAGGGCAGACATTGCAAAATAAGAGAACTGTCTAGGTCTCAAGATGGCTATGTAATGTTTTGGAATGTGCAGAACTCTTTGTCCAATGAGGTAATTAGGACAAGAGAAGAAACAGGATGTGAGCTCCACTTTTAGAACAGTTGTACCTTTTCTGTAATTACTCATTTTCTTTTCAGAGAAGGGCTACTGCCTACTCGGATGCCCAGGTTAGGGATTCCTTCAACAGGCTTGGCCAGATTCTTCCTTAACAGAGTTTTACTGGCCTCATTTGGTGTGGCGTATCTCTTCCTCTAGCCAACTACACAAATAAATATAGTTTGGAATAATAGGGAAATGAAGATAACATTTTATATATCTAAACAGTAAAGATACATAGATGTAGATCTATCTGTATTCAGCTTTGAGTATTGCATACAGTCATGTGTTCCAGCAACAAATTTACTAGAAGAAGAACAAAAGTTCCATTTATTTCTAGGTTTGTAATACTATCACATAGGCAATAACTGATGGACTGGAATAAGGAAACAAAGTTAATTTCTCAAGACATTTATAAAATAGAATCTACAGCTGATAACTGAACAAATGTGTCATAAAGAAAGGAATCAGTAAAGCATGACTGGAGAACATTTTAGAAAGAATATTTAAGTCAAAATTCCCTTTAATGTTCACTTGGATTCTTTGCTTGAGTAAAATCATTTTTTATTTCATACTATCAATGTAGAAGAGAAAACTTGTTGATTATCATTTATTTAAGGACTTTTGAGGTTTATAATACATTCCAGACATTCTGTTAAGTATTAGGAAATATGGATAAATTCTCATTCCTGATTTCAAGTATCTTCATAAGACAAGATAAATGAGAAAAATGACTCAATATTAGAAATATGAAAATGCCAGTGGATAAAAAAGTATACTTTTTAAGATAGAAACCAAACTCGCCCGGGAAGACATGGGAAGGAGCCGGGAGACTCTAACTTGGTGTCTAGGTCCCTGAAGCTCCAGAGAGACTGTAAGTATAGAAGCGAGGGAACAGACAGGAACCAGTCTTGCCCAGGAAGGAACAGGAAGGAGTGGGCAGGAGACGCCATATTCGTTTCTAGATCCCTGCATCTCCTGGGATAGCTTGAGTGCGGGAACTAGGGAAGACAGGAGAAATCTGACCTTGCCGGGGCACGCAAGGGAAAAAGTGCCATCCATCAATGTTCCTCAGGCACTGCAGGGCTGTACATACACACCTTGGTCATAACCTCCCTGCCCTACAAACCTCACTGACATTGAAGACTATACCAGACAGTTCGAGGTAGAGCAGGCCCAACTTCTTTCTCTCTTTGAAAATATAAAGCCCCAAAACCTAACTAACTAGACTCTAACCCATCTATCATACTTGGGTAAATGATATGATGATAGATATCGGAAACCCTAGGGTCCACAGTAATACTCATAGAAACAATAAACCAATATTGTAAAGTGGCCGGCTACAAAGTCAATACACATACACACACAAACACACACACACACACACACAAAGTAACATTCCTCTATATAAATAATGAAGCAGAGTAAAAAGAGATTAATGAATTAATCCCATTTAGAATAGTATCTAAAATTATCGAGTACCTAGGAATCAACCCAAAAAGAGAAGTGAAGAAACTATACCATGAATACTTCAAAACACTTCAGAAAGAAAATGAAGAGAACCTAAGGAAATGGAAGAACCTCCCATGTTCATGGGAAGAAAGAATCAATATTATCAAAATGACTATCATCTCTAAATTACTATATAGATTCAATGCAATCCCTATCCAAATTTAGACATCTCAAACCCAGAGCTTGGCGCACATCACAAAGAATAAGAACAAGCAGTGATGGCACGTATGTGGAGAGAAAGGAACTCTTATTCACTGCTGGTGGGAATGCCGTTTAGTCCAACCTTTATGGAAAGCGATATGGAGGTTCCTCCAAAAACTAGAAATTGAGCTCCCATATGACTCAGCTTTACCACTCCTAGCGTTATATCCCAGGAACACTAAAATACAATACAGAAAAATTTTAGTGCTTTAATTTTTTAATTCTCTCTCTCTATATATATTAAATTTCATTTGTTTGGGTTCTTCTTGGTACAAAATGCTAGAAGAAAAAGTCTTGCTTGGGATAAAAGCCCAGGTCAAAACCAGGGCACACGGATTGTATAGCAGCACGTTATTCTTACCCCCTAAACACATGAGCATTATAATATGGCTCTATTCCCTTCGTGAAGGTATACCAAAAATCATACATAAAAAGGGGAAATCTTATGTATAGACACAAGCTCATATATACTAGGATTAATAACTCATGAATTTTATTGTACAAAAGGGCACCTTCCACCCTGAACATGTGTCATTGGGGACTTGACTTAAAATCTATGTGATCATACAGCAACCATCCAACCCAGAACCCAGATCCCAACCTGCAGAACCTATACAGTTCCCTGCAATAGCACCTCGAACCAAACTCCCCCAGGGGAATTTAAATACTGCTCTGGTACCAACTTGTGCCACATTGATAAGACATACTGACTATGAGGAAATAGCAACGACTTGATCTAAGAGAAGGTTGCCCTACTTTATCACCTATTTGGTAAGATTAAATCAGAAGACACTCTGTCCTTGATATGTGCAAAAACCAAGATCACTAATTGCAGAAGACAAACTTCGACAACCAAGGCTGAGCAGAACATTTCATGGGACCAATAAGAAAGACCCTGACTTAGGATTCGGCCTAAAATTTGAACAAAACCCAAGACCTCTAATTTCAGAGGTCTGACTTTGACAACCGCAACAGAGCAGAACTTCTGAACCATAAGGAAAGGCTACAACCTAGGTTTTGTCCTAAAAATCTGTGCAAAATCTAAGGTCACTAATTACAGAAGACTGACTACAGCTACCATGACGGAGCAGAACTTCTAGAACCAGAAAAAAAGAATCTATCTTGGACTTCATCCTGTGACCTGTGCAAATACCAAGATCTCTAATTACAGAAGAATGAATTTGTCAGCCACAACTGAGCAGAACATTTCCTGGCACCATAAAAAGACCTTCGGGTTCGATAATGAGCATGTCCAGAGCATGTAGCTGTTCCCTTGACAGTATGCTTCAAGAAAGAGAAGCTCTGAATTCTTAGGCCAAGGGAACTCACTTTCTTTTTTTTTTTTTATGCCACACCCGTTTGATGCTCAGGGGTTACTCCTGGCTAAGCGCTCAGAAATTGCCCCTGGCTTGGGGGACCATATGGAACGCCGGGGGATCGAACCGTGGTCCTTCCTTGGCTAGCACTTGCAAGGCAGACACCTTACCTCTAGCGCCACCTCACCGGCCCCGGGAACTCCCTTTCTAATGTCCTCAATGCATACTGTGCTTATGTAAATTAAAAATAATAAAGCACAAAACCTCCATACACCAGCCCTTCTATTTTTTCCATTCCTTTTTGTTGTTGTTGTTTAGTAGTTATTTATTGTGACTGTTTTGTATTTTGTCATTGCTTCTTTTTCTTCTTTTATTTTCCCCCTTTCTTCTTTTAAATTGATATTGATAGCTCCTAGACAGACTCCTCTCAGCTTTTTTCTTTTTTTTTTAATTCCCCCAATAGAACCACAAAACTTGAATCATCTTGTTCTGCCTCATAAATTGAGGAGGAAAATAAAAGTGGATGGTACCAGAAGAAAACAGTCATAGGAGCATTGAGTGGAAATATATAATAATCAGGCCTAATATACCAAACCCAAAGTCAATGACAACAGAATCAAGATCTACAACAAGATAAATACAAAGGGTACCTGTTACTCTAGCAGTCCAGGGTACTCAAGGGTGGTATGGGATGCATGCTTGGAGCAGGGGCAAAGGGAGGTCAACTCTGGTGGTAGGAATTGCCCTAATTTATTGTCACTATGTATCTTAAATATAACTATGAATGAATTGTACATCACATTTGCCTCAATAAAAATTATTTTAAAATAAATTTTCTATTTTCTATGTATGTAAAAAATGTTTCACAGAGATTAATTTAAGTGTGGCTGGTTAAAGGATAAACTGTATATTGTAAAGTTAGGTAAAGACAATGTATAATAAGAATAGCAGTAGGCATTCTATTTGAACAGAAAGTTTACTTTTAAAGTCAAGAAAAAGTTAATGAGAGTTTGGAACTTACACTAATATATGGACTTTAAGATGTGACACTTACTGGCCAAATGCAGGTAAAAGAAAGTTCTTGAATCTCATGTCATTCTCTTTCCTTGTGAGTAACATAATAATTTTGTGATATTGATTTAGACCACTGAACTCAAATCTTACCACCTGCAAACTACAGATTTAAATAATCACGAATTATTATTTTCCTAGTCTAAGAGACAAGTTCAATACTAACACCATTTTACATTTGGGGAAAATGAGGAACATTCAAATTATATAAATTGACCAAATTCATCAAATGAGAAGTGGAGAAGTCAGCGGTTTAAGCCAAGTTGTCTATCTCTCTAGAAAATTACCCACTTATGCTACCCCTGACAGAGACAGGAAAGACTTTTTAAGGTTTTAAGCAGGAAGACGATATAATTGACTTGGCTATTTGGAACAGTAACTCTGCAGTTGACAGGATGGATTAAGCATCAGAAAGTGGTTATTAGAAAGCTGTTGCAGTGTTCCAGGCAGCTAAATGAAAGAGCGTAACTATGGTTGTGGCAGCGAGGATAAAGGACAGATTTGAGACTATTCGAGGACTGTAATTGGGAGAGATTGTGGATTGATTGGGGTTATTAAGGTTGAGGAACAAAAGGAAAGAATGACTTATAGGTTCTAAAGTAGGAAAAAATAGATATGGTTTAGTAGGAACAGACAAAGAATTTGTAGCATATTATTTGTGAGTGGTCTGTAAGACATCCAAGCAAAAGTCAATAGAACACAATTGTACTTACAGGATGAATCTCAACAGAAAGACTAGAGCTTTATAGGAAGAGTCAGTAGTCATCAGAGTCAAATAGACATTTGAAGATATGAGTGTGGACAAAATTTTATAACAAGGGTAAAGAATGAAAAGAAAGAGATCTAAATACAAATCACATGGGAATAGCTGACAGAATGATGTGTGAATTAGATTTGCAAGGTAGCAAACAGGCTTATAAAGGAAATGAAAGGAGAGGGATGTTTCAAAAGCAGGACACTAGTATGAAACAACTTGCTTGATCTCTAGGTCTAAGGTTCTAAAACTACTAGAGTGTTCTTTAGGATTGGCAGCAATGATGCCATTAGGGACCTTAAGAAATGCCCTGAAAGACCCTGGTAGAATACATTCATAATTATGAGCTGACAGTTTTCTTCTCTGAATTTCTCAGTGCTGGTTAAGTTGGCAGTTGCCTGACTGATGCACAACAACTATAGCTTTGTAGTGAAGAGTCTGAGATTCAAACCATTCCCCTCACTCCTGCCCCCAGATGTAACCATTTGCTCATCACTGGACTAAAATGTTTAAATTTAAAGTTCTCAATGCAACATTTTTCATTAGAACTAAAAGGAGAGATTTGCTACTATAACTTGACAAATTTTAAATAAAATTTTAGGGAAAATTTCAAAATATATTAACAGACTGATCAATAATCTTTTGATTGAATTACAAGAAATAAATTGAATAAAATATATTATCTGCTAAGAAATTAATGTATGCTATATATTTTATAATAATATTTTTATTTTTCCTTTGCCAATGCAAGAGATATCAGTGTATGCTATATATTTTTTACATTATTATTTCTATATTTTCCATATTCAAATGCAAAAGAAATAAAAGTATTAAACAGGGCTTCATAAAATTTAAATGTTTTTAAAATAGAAATAGAAGTATAGGGTAAAACTAAATAACACCCAACTAAATGGACAAAAATGTTTGCATGCACTTGGCTTGAGAGTGAAAAAAAATAAAACCCTTTTCTAAAAAAAATTAAAGCTGATAGACATTTAAAATGTTTACAGTATCTATTATTATTTGGGAACTCCAAATGAATGTGATAGCATCACATACTAATGAGAATGGAAAAATATAAAAAATAAATAAAATAGGAAAAAATATATTGACAGAGTTGTAGTTAAAAGGAATTCATATCTAAGCCTGGTGAGTATGTTGACTAGTTCAACTGCTATGTAAACGAGTATGGAAAATGCTTATAAAAACAAGAAAAAAATTATATGTTTTAGCAATCCGATTTCTTGGCATTTAACTCCATGGTGTAAACCACTCATTATAAGGACATATGCACAGTTTTATTCATTGTAGCACTTAGCATAATAATTAGAATTCTATAGATAGATCTATCTAAATGTCCAACAACAGATTAGTGTATAATAAAGCTTTGGTGTATATATATATATATATATATATATATATATATATATATATATACACACACATACATATATATGATGAAATACTATGCAGCTGCAAAGAATAATGAAATTGTGCAACTTCTTGGAAATTGAATAGAACTGGAGAATAAGATGTTAAATGAAGTATTTCAAAAAACGGTAGACAAATGCCAAATGACTTCACTTATCTGTGAGTAATCCACCAGAGTAGGAGATCTCTAGTTACCTTTGACCCTAGATTATAGAAGTATGAATAGAAGGAAGTAAGGGGATAATATATGAAGAGGCAGATAAAAGGTAACAGGGGCAGGTGGTCAGAGACCTCAGGTCTATGGGTAGTGTAGGGGTGTGGTATATATATATGTTTTAAACCACCTTACCACAAGACCAAAACAAAAAAATAAAACTTAATAATGTATATGTCATAAAGAAAACTAGTAAATGGGATGGGAGAGAAACCTGGGACATTAAGGAGGGAAACAGACACTAATGGTGGGATTGGTGGTGAATACTGGATACTTTAAACTCAACTATGAATAACTTGAAACTACATTTCTTATAAAAATAAAGAATGAATAAATTAATTTTAAAAATATGCTATTTTGCATTACAATTATTTCAACTGAAATAAGTAGTTATTACAAATCAAATAATGTCCTGCAAACCAAAGAATTCTATATTTTTCTTCCAAGGTCACACGTATCATTCAATTAGGTACTCGGATTAAGCAGAGTATTGAACTATGCATGATTAGAACTGCATGTGCAGATATACAGATAGTTGCATAATTTGAGGAAAAGCATATCATTTCCATCATTATTTGTAATATTTTATTTAAATTTTATATCTATTCATTCACTTTATATAAAAATATTAGATGTCATATGTTTCATTTAATTTTTCACTTGTGTTAATATATTTACATAAAAATGACATCTTTGTTCCTTAGAAAACTGTATCTTTATTACAATTCCCAGAATTGTAATAATCCTATACTTCTGACATCTTAATCACCTCCAACACACTGATTTGAGTTTTAAAAAGAGGATTAAAACTTCAAGTGGAAAAAAAGAAACAGTAATTGATGGGCTCTTTAAGAAGAAAGTTTATTTTCAAAAAAATATCTTGAATAAAAAAATGTTTTTAAACAAGAATATGAAGAATATAGGGAAAATACAGTGGCACTGTTTATCAGAATTTCACTCAGTGTGTCAGCAGGTCCCTTGGAACTGACAGTGCTGATCTAAACGTTTTGATAATAATAGAAGTGTTAACAGCGATAGGAACAAATAATATTAAACACTGTCAACTGTAACATTTTATTTTTATTGGCCTGATGTCATTGCTGCAATGAAGAATGAAATGAGGATTTAGCTATTGAGTCATTGGGAGTAAAGAAGCTTTAGTAGCTAGATTGACAAATGTGTAGGTTTTAAAAAGAATGAAAAGAAGGACATGAATAGAAAGAAGACAAAGGGAAAAAGAGAAAGAAGGAGGAACAGAAGGAGAGAGAAAATGTCAATGTAGCCATAACACCTCTCTTCAATAATGATTCTGAATAATTATGAGCCAAAGGAAAACATGTGTTACATAAAAGATTTAAATCTTTACATTATTTTAAAATAAAATTACATTGCAAATTCATCAAAAACAGATGTTTATCCATTGATATTGATCTCATCTCCATCTAAGTACCATGAATCAAAATAAACAACCTGTTCAACGGAGAGAGATGCTACTTTGAACTAGATATCTCAGTCTTATGATCATAAGATTATGCATGTAGACATAACAAACTTTACTGTTCCAGAACAATATATTTTCACAGTAAATATGTAAGAAAGTGTTAATATTTAACTTGTATGCATTATGAAATGTATAATAATATAAAGTGAATGGTTACATTTTAATATTTAGTTTTACATTTTTTTATCTTTGCAGCAAGTTTAAAGTAAATGTAAAAATATCAAGATTTGTCATGAACAGTGGTCAGCAACCTGCAGCTCACGAGCCACATGCGGCTCTTCACAATTTTTTTTTCACACTTTTAATTTGGCTCTTCTGTGTGCTGGGCGGCCACTCCAGGAGTCAGGACTCTGCTCCTAGCCTCTGTCAGTGGGCGCCCTATATGGCTCTCAAAATAAATTTCAATCTTGGTTTTGGCGAGATTTGGCTCAGTTGAAAAAAGAGGTTGCCGACCACTGGTCATGAATATATGATTGTAATATTGTCACTGCTTTTCCAATTGAATAATTACTATACAGTTTTGAGTAATTAATCTATTAAATATATAATTATACTATTAAATATATAGAAGATAATTATTATTTTATAGATAGGGATATTATTAATTTTTGCATGCATATATTTACAATTAAATATATAAATTGACCAGTGATTTGTGTCTTGGATGCCTTTGGTTACAACTGGTTCTCAGATTATCGATCACAATTGTACTCCTTGGAGCATATAGAATGCAAAGATCAATTTAAGTTAGATGCTTGCAAAGCAAGCACTGACCTATTTGCTATCTGTCTGGTCCTTTTTTCAAAAAGTTTTGTTCTTTATTTTTAAATATGTAATCATTTTACCTGTACAGATTGGCCATCCTGCAAGAAATATATTGTCATGTAGCAAAGAGAATATCATATTAATTAAAAGCAGTGATTAATAAATAGCACTTTTAGGAAAATGGAGATATACTGGTGGAGCCAAGACTTGAAGTGGTCTGATTCATAGTGCTGCAAGGTACCCAAAGCATCAATGAAGTTTTCCTTGGAATTCTTGAAGACCCCAGCATAAGATCAACCAGTAGCTATACCACATACTTTAAGAATTGCCAGCAGTAGTTTCAGGGTCCCAAGAGGTTCAGTGAGCCTCTTTGGAGAGATTACAGGCCAAAGATATTGTACAGCATGATGTGAGTTTGCCTGGTGCACAGGGCAGCTCCAAATTTTATTTCTGGGATCAGCATGGCCCTTTGCTTGAGCACTGCTAGGAACTCGGAGTAAATCCTAATCATTGTCAGACATGACACTACAACAACAAAAAATATTACTTAAAAAATCGATTTACTATTTTAATTTGAATGTAGATAAATGAGATTTTTCAATGAAAGTATGAATGCTTTGCAACAAAGAGGTCAGTTTTTATCCTCGGTATTTTTGGTTTCGTAAGCACTGACAGAATGACGCATGAGCAGTCAGCATTAACTATTGTGTGTGCTGACTGTGGACACCAATCAACACAAGAAGCCAAAAAAAATTACTAAAAAAAGTATAATGTGTTGTTCTGAATTTTTATCATTAATCTTTTGTATATATTTATAAATGTAAAAAATGAAAATGTATATTGTAAGATGATATTATTCATCTTATAATCATTTAGTTTTATTTTTATGACATCAAGGCTTACAATTGTATATTATTTCTTGGTTAAATTTCTAACTGCTTTATCCCCAGTTTATGTAACTAATGTTTAAAAAATAAATAGCTGTCTTGTTTGATTTAATGTGTATGAGATATATTCTGAAAGCATTATAGAAGTTCTAAAATAAAATAGCTGAATCATTTGAATTTTTAAAGAAATGAATCAGAAACATGCAATTCTTTTTGAGATATGTCTATGCAAGAGAACATTATGTACATATATCACTAAATTTAAAGCCACAATACTATGAGCTATTAATAAGAAAATAATAACAATGGGTCTACTTAGCACATACAATTATAGTAATCTAAATTGGTAGATCACAGGCAATTTTTAATTTTGTCTCTAAAATTTAATAATAAATAGAAAAAATATGAAATAAACTTTGAGTTATAATGAACTTTGAAGATAAATGTAAACTCTGGTATGAGAAAACTGTGATTTTTATAGATGATATATTCTTTGATAAATCTATATTCTATAATGTAAATAAATTATAATACCAAGACTTCCCTGTAACTTTTCAATTAGACAAATAAATGTGATTTTATACATATTGAGTGAGCTTGTTCAACTGCAGTAGCACTACATTATAAATTCTGAAATCTTGTGAAGTTACACTTTTTTGTCCTTGTGTGTGTGTGTCTGTGTGTTTGTGTGGTTTTGAGCCATAATCAGAAGTGATCAGACTTACTCCTGGCTCTTTTCTCACAGGTAATGAAATAAGACAAGTCACGAAGAGTTCCTTTCCTTCTTTACTATCTCTCTGGCTTTACCAGGATCATAGTAAGTAAATTTCTTCATTTTATGCTCTTATTCTTTAACTGTTTTTGTTGTTGTTGAAGGGGCACATTTGTGTGTTTTCAGGATTTGAACCTGGTTCTGTGCTTATAGAATATTCCTGGCAGTGCTCATGGGACTATCCAGTACAAGGATGAAAGCCAGATTAGTTACATAGAAGCCAAGTCTTACTTACTCTGTGTAAAACCTTCTTTCTTCAAAACTGAGCCCCGATATTTCTGGTAAGAGACAAGGTCAGATTTTCTCAGAAACATTTATTTTGCCTTCAAACTTCTTTCTGAAAATATCCATTAGCACAAAAACTGATTATTTTAAGTATAGTGACTAACACTATTGCCTTCCACTGATGACAGTATAGTTTCCATTTGAATCTCAACATGTCTTGAATATAACAAAATTTTTGTTGAATTTAAGAAACTCAAGAATAAATATTGCAAGAGTGTTTACTAAATCACTAAACCTACTTCCTCCTCCAGAAATTCCAAACTCTCAGCAATGTATCCTGGTCAAGAGGTAGCTCTTCTGCACACAGAATCCTGACCCCATCAGAGCTTGTTAAAGGTCAGGAACCAGATGGTACTCATCTAATGGTTGAAATATGACACCTACATAAAGCTCACATCACATAGCATGTTGTTCCCTCTAAATCCACAAGTTCACTTGTAATTATGTAAATCCATCAACTTTTAGAGGTACCTTTGTTTTTTATCCTACTTAAATGGCCCTGACATCCCAGTTCTTTATTTTTAAACAATCAGGAACAGATGATCTGAAGCTAATAGAGTTGAAACAGGAAAGTTTCTCTCACATATCAGGCTACTCCCCTTATTTTTATGCTAATTTTATTAGGATAAAATTCCTTTTTCTCCACTCTATAAGTTCCTATAAAATTAACAAAGTTAGATCTAGAGTCAGGTAAAATTATTTAAGTCACAATTATTATAAATTTTAAGGGTTAAAGAAGCCATTTTTAAGAAAATATGTTGCAACTTTAATCAAATAAAGGGATATGAAAATTTGTTAAATTATATACTTCAATATTTTTCTAACAATCTGCTACGTTTATGAATGAAAAAAATTTTTACATATGAAGAAACATCATCTATACAAGAGATCATTGCCAACCTAAAAATAATCAAACAAATGTTCCAGTTCATAGGATGCAATAGAAAGATGATAAATATTTATTTGATATATGATAAATGTTTTATAAAACAAGTAAGCTGTACTCTTAAAACTCAAATATTTCTAAATGTAAAAACCTTTGAAGAATAATTCCAGTTGTTTTAAAGAAAACTGAAATGCAGGATATGAAATATAACACAGATATAAAGTAGCACCAGAATGATGAAATTTTATAGAATTCTATGGATTGTTTCTTACTGCTATTGTAACATTCATTGCTCATTTTCTAATAGTGAAGTTGTGTTCTAAAGACCCAAGTTATTTTACTTTTAGAAATTGTACATTACAATAATCAGGCCTTGCTTTAGCACACTTCGAAGACACTACAGTCACCAATCTGACCAAAACTCCAAGTATGCTGGTAGTTAGGCTTATCACCACCTCAATCTAATAAATGTCTCTTCTGAAGACCTGCTGAGAAGCCTTTCTTAAGCAAGAATGGCTGGCCAACATTTTTGATAAATAAAGGTATTTTTCATTCTTAGTAATAAACTTTTATTTGACCGAAATATTAATCTCCCTTGCCCTATATTAAGTATGTATATAGTTGAGCTTTTATTTACAAATATAAGGATTTATACAGGAAAAAATACCCTTGATTAAATTTCTTTTTACTTGAAAACTCAGTACCAAAATATACTTAAATACAACTTTATTTCCACATTGTTTTTTTAAATGCCCTGCAGTTTTAAACAGAAAGAAATGTTTTGCTTTGGGACTTTGAGTACTTGCTTAAGTAATTCTTGCCTTAGAATTAACATCCAAAGTTTGGTAAGGAAATAACATTGGGCTGTTAAGAAAAATTTTGGAATGCCGTCTAGTCCAACCTCTATGGAAAACGATATGGAGATTCCTCCAAAATCGGGAAATTGAGCTCCTATTCGACCCAGCTATTCCACTCCTAGGGATATACCCATAAAACACAAGAATACAATACAAAAACCCCTTCCTCACATCTATATTTATTGTAGCACTATTCACAATAGCCAGGCTCTGGAAACAAACAAGATGCCCTTCAACAGACGAATGGCTAAAGAAACTGTGGTACATATACACAATGGAATATTATGCAGCCATCAGGAGAAATGAAGTCATGAAATTTTCCTGTACATGGATGTACATGGATTCTATCATGCCGAATGTAATAAGTCAGAGGGAGAGAGAGAGAGAGAGACGCAGAATAGTCTCACTCATCTATGAATTTTAAGAAAAATAAAAGTCATTTTTGCAACAATTCTCAGAGACAATGAGAGGAGGGCTGGAACTTCCAGCTTACCTCATGAAGCTCACCATAGAGAGTGGTGAGTGCAGTTATAGAAATAACTACACAGAGAACTACCATAATCATGTGAATGAGTGAGGGAACTGGAAAGCCTGTCTAGAGTACAGGTGGGGGTGGGATGGGATGAAGGGAGATTTGGGACATTGGTGGTGGGAATGTTGCACTGGTAAAGGGGGGGGTGTTCTTTATATGACTGAAACCTAATCACAATCATATATGTAATCAAGATGTTTAAATAAAGAAAAAAATGTCTCAAAAAATGAAAAAAAAAAAGAAAAACTTTACCAGGTATAAATTTGCATCTTTTTTATATAAGTTTGTCTCTTTTATTGCCCCTTCCAAAAACCAAACCATAGGAAGTCAGTTATTTGTAAAAAGCCCCTAGATAAAACAAACAAACAAACTGTTCTTTCAGGAAAAGGAAATTTGATAGAAAAACTTGGCTTCTTGCTAAAACCATTAATCTATATCAGTATTAACACTTAAGGCTTGACTAGAGAAAACTGCTTTAAGATGTTAAAATTTCTCTTCTTTTTATCTACTGGGCTCTTAATTGAAATGTCTCTATTCATAGTTCTGCAAAGCACCTAGAGTCATGTGAATTGTTTTGAAGATCAAACAATGTATACTGATAAAGCTTCTGTTAACAAGAGAGATATGTAGTATTTTGCTTAGAAACAAATGTGAGCATTCTTTTCATACCTGTGACAGGCAAAAATCCCCAAATATACCCCTGTTTCTTCACATTAAATTTAGGACATTTTTGATCTCCCACGTAACATAGTATGGTCTCCTATTTCTTAGTATATCACTGTTCGTGAATCCATTCTCCTAGAGGGAACTCAAAAATGTTCTCTAATATAACTAGACCAAAACTAGCTGCAGCATAGGCTGATATCCCCAAGAATATTTGAAGTGAGTGTGGGCACCCTCCTGCTGACCACCCAAATTCTCATATTTCTGGAAGACCTGGCAGTTGAAAAAAAGCCACACAAAAGCCACACTATTAGTAATAGTGCTTAGAATTTCTAGACTTCATGTCAGCAAAAAGAGACATCTTCATTTTTGTTTAATTCTGTCTTCCCCAAAGGAACAGAATAATGTGTAGCTAAAGTCACCTCATGTTCAGAAACAAATAAAGCAACAGAATGTTAAGCTAGCAACAGAGCTTATTAAACATGCCTAAATGACATAATGACTTCATTGAACATAAAATAATTTTTACAAAATTGCTATTCACTGTACTTTTTAAAAATATTTTCCTCTTTTTTTCATAAAAATTTAGCTCCCACTTATTGGACAAAATGTGTTATAATCAACTATATCAACAATGTGATACATGCTCTTTGAATTAAATAAAAAATCTAGACAGAGTATTCAGATCAACAATTAGTTTTTAAGCAATTTTAGAAAAATCATATTTTGGGCACTGATATATGTATCCATATATAAATATTATAAATATTATTCATATATGTTATATATACTATCCATATATATATATATATGTATATATATATATCCCTTTTGTTTCTACATCTGTTGAGCTGAGGGAGTCCTTCGAGCTCTACAATCAGAAATGGCTCCTAGCAGGCTCGGGAGGACCAAATGGGATGTCAGGGATTGAACCCAGGTCCGTCCAAGTTAACCAAGTGCAAGGCAAACTCTTTGTCTCTATGCTATCACTCTTACCTCACTGGTAGATATCTTAAAGGAAGGACTGAAGTATATGATTTGCATAAGTAAATCTCAAGTTTGAGCCCACAACTGAATGTTTACCAAGCACTTGCTTGTAAAACTTCCAAGCACAAGCTGGGGGTAGACCCAAAGAAATGTTATGATGTGTGTGGTACTTGCTCAGCCTCTAAATAACAACAAAAAAACTGAACTATTTTGGTAGTGATGAAAAGAAGAAAATAGTGCTATTTGAAGTACATGAGTATTTAATATTATTTCAGAAGTCAAGATGCATATTCTAAGATTATATTTAATATGCTCATTTGAAAAGAGACAGATTATGGTGGCCTTTTACTATTCTTCATTTTTTATCTTTAAATCTTTCTTTCTTTTTTTTTTTTTTTTTTTACACCACCCATCACCAGTGCAACATTCCCATCACCAATGTCCCAAGTCTCCCTCCTCCCCACCCGACCCCCGCCTGTACTCTAAACAGGTTCTCAATTTCCCTCATACATTCTCATTATTAGGACAGTTCAAAATGTAGTTATTTATCCAACTAAACTCATCACTCTTTGTGATGAGCTTCCTGAGGTGAGCTGGAACTTCCAGCTCTTTTCTCTTTTGGTTCTGAAAGTTATTGTTGCAAGAATGTCTTTCATTTTTCTTAAAACCCATAAATGTGTGAGACCATTCTGCATTTTTCTCTCTCTCTCTGACTTATTTCACTCAGCATAATAGATTCCGTGTACATCCATGTATAGGAAAATTTCATGACTTCATCTCTCCTGACAGCTGCATAATATTCCATTGTGTATATGTACCACAGTTTCTTTAGCCATTCGTCTGTTGAAGGGCATCTTGGTTGTTTCCAGAGTCTTGCTATGGTAAATAGTGCTGCAATGAATATAGGTGTAAGGAAGGGGTTTTTGTATTGTATTTTTGTGTTCCTAGGGTATATTCCTAGGAGTGGTATAGCTGGATCGTATGGGAGCTCGATTTCCAGTTTTTGGAGGAATCTCCATATCGCTTTCCATAAAGGTTGAACTAGACGGCATTCCCACCAGCAGTGGATAAGAGTTCCTTTCTCCCCACATCCCCGCCAACACTGTTTATTCTCATTCTTTGTGATGTGTGCCATTCTCTGTGGTGTGAAGTGGTATCTCATCGTTGTTTTGATTTGCATCTCCCTGATGATTAGTGATGTGGAGCACTTTTTCATGTGTCTTTTGGCCATCTGTATTTCTTCTTTGTCAAAGTGTCTGTTCATTTCTTCTCCCCAAGTTGGAATCAACTTGACTAAAAATGTGAAGGACCTATACAAGGAAAACTATAAAACTCTGCTCCAAGAAATAAGAGAGGACACGCGGAAATGGAAGCATATACCCTGCTCATGGATTGGCAGGATTAACATCATTAAAATGGCAATACTCCCCAAAGCACTGTACAGATTTAATGCGATCCCCCTAAAGATACCCATGACATTCTTCAAAGAAGTGGACCAGGCACTTTTGAAATTTATTTGGAACAATAAACACCCTCGAATAGCTAAAGCAATCATTGGGAAAAAGAATATGGGAGGAATTACTTTCCCCAACTTTAAACTTTACTACAAAGCAATAGTTATCAAAACAGCATGGTATTGGAATAAAGACAGGCCCTCAGATCAGTGGAATAAGCTTGAATACTCAGAGAATGTTCCCCAGACATACAATCATCTAATTTTTGATAAAGGAGCAAAAAATCCTAAATGGAACAAAGAAAGCCTCTTCAACAAGTGGTGTTGGCAAAACTGGGTAGCCACTTGCAAAAAATTGAACTTAGACCCCCAGCTAACATCATGTACGAAGGTAAAATCCAAATGGATTAAAGACCTCGATATCAGCCCCAAAACCATAAGATATATAGAACAATACGTAGGTAAAACACTCCAGGACATTGAGGCTAAAGGCATCTTCAAGGAAGAAACTGCACTCTCCAAGCAAGTGAAAGCAGAAATTAACAGATGGGAATATATTAAGCTGAGAAGCTTCTGCACCTCAAAGGAAATAGTGCCCAAGATACAAGAGCCACCCACTGAGTGGGAGAAACTATTCACCCAATACCCATCAGATAAGGGGCTAATCTCCAAAATATACAAGGCACTGACAGAACTTTACAAGAAAAAAACATCTAATCCCATCAAAAATCTTTCTTTCTTTTATTTATTTATTTATTTTACAAGTCTTTCACTGTAATAGTTTAGGTACATAGTGACATTGAATCAGGGGCATTCCCACCACCAATGCTGTACTCCCTCCATCCCTGTTCCCAGCATGCATCCCAAATCCCCCTCCTTTACTCCCCCACCCCAGGCTGCCAGATTAAGTGGTCTCCCTGTGTCTAGCTTGTAGGTTCAGTATCAAATCTGTTGTAGTTGGCTTTGGATTTGGTGTTTAATCTGACTGGTTTTTTATTCTACTTAATGTTCATATGACTGTTTGGTCTTTGTACCTTCCACTGAGCAGATCTTCTGGAAACATAATGAAAGACACTAGCCCAGGCTTTGTCAGAGGACCCGTGTAAAAACTAAGATCACCAATTACAAGATTGATTAAAACAACAGTGATGGAACAGAACTTCTAGAATCATAAAGAAGGATGCCTTCCTAGGCTCCATCCTTTGAACTGTGCAAAGACCAAGAGTTCTAACTACAGAGACCTAATTTTATCATCCACGACTGAGAAGAAAGTTTCTAGCAACCAGTAAAGGACCTAGATGAGAGAATAAGACCATGTTCAGAGGCTGTAGTTATTCGAATGACAGTATACTTCAAGGACAGAGAAATTCTGTATTT